>NC_046662.1:48142278-48211580 GCF_010883055.1 Belonocnema kinseyi | reverse complement strand
ATCGACTCGGGATACTTATAAGATACTACCATGATTTTTTCAGATATTTTGGTCCAAAAATAAATTAGGCCAAAAACCGGCCTTACCGACCCTCCCCCTTTATTGTTTAAATTGAAAATTTAACTATTCCTTTTTTAGTTGAAATTTAAACCTTTTGAAAATCGATATTTTATGATCGAAAATTACACTTTTTGGTTGAAAATTGACTTTATTGTTATAATAAGTAAATGAAAAAAAGTTACTCATTACAGAAAACTGTAAAACAAGGATTAAGAAATTATTATTTTCCTTGAAAATGAGATCAAAATTTTTAACCAAATTATGTACTATCTTGTTACTATAAAAGGAATTTAATTTTTTGAATTTTGTTGGCTAAATGGGTACAAGCTAGGCTAGTATGCCCGTTCACAAACGAAAATAATTTTTGTTTTATTCACCCTAACCGAAAGTCATAAAACTTTATGAAGCGCCTTTGATCTGGAACCATTAAGAAAATTATAATGATTTTATTGGTACCAATTGTATTTTATATCTTCTCTAAAAAGCGAGGACAAGATATTATAGTTTTCGCATCATAGCTCACGTACTATATATTTCTCTATTACACGAGGGTAGGAAAATTGCATTCGTTCTACAATTTGATGGCTTCACCATAGTAATCTATTTTATTAAAAGTAATTTAATATCTCGAAGGACCCTTTAACGACATGACGAACCCGGGTTCTCTGGAATTTGCATGCGAGAAATACCGAGAAATACTTCCCATTAAATTTTAGAGACGACCCACGATAAACTTTAAGGTTTAAGGAGCATTCTGCAATTCTGCTTTACAGTCAATACACGCTTTAACGCCTCGGGGAAATGCAATTAAAGTTGACCACTTTCATCCCGAATGATTTTACACTATTCTTTTGAATAATAACTTTTTTTAAAATTATATGAGTGAAGTACTCAATGTAAAATGGGACTAAGTTTAACAGCAACTATTTTTATTTTTTTTTTTATACTTGTACTTTGGTGTACCCGGAGGCAACATTCACCTCTGGATGCTTTCCTAGAGCTATCACTGCTGACACACCATTTGCCAACGTTGGAGATGACAACAGTCGCCTCTGGATGATTTCTTAGAGCCACCATAATTTATAAAGCATCCGCAAATATTGGAGGTGACAAGAATCGCCTCTGGATGCTTTCTAAGAGCTACCATTCCTTACACAGTAGCCGCGAGCGTTGGAGGTGACAACAGTAGCCTCTGGATGTTTTCTTAGAGCTATAATAACTTAGAGAGCGTCCGCGAGCGTTGGAGATGGCAAGAGTCGTCTCTGAATGCTTACTTAGAACCACCATTCATTCCACAGAAACCGCGACTGTTGGAGGTGGCAATAGTCGCCTCTGGATGCTATATCATCAAGTCAAATCCTTTTTGAGATGAAGGATCGTCCATACATTACGTACCCAATTTTATGCTATTTTTGAATTAAATAAACATAAATTTTCAATTTGAAACACCAAATTTCAATAAAAAATGGAATATTTCCATATTTAGTCAGAAAAATTAATTCTCAAACAAATAACGTATCTTCAACAAAATAGACGAATTTTCAACACAAAAAAATGAATTTTTAACCAAATAATTCAGCTTTTAACAATAAAAATTAATTTTGTATTCTGTTACGAATAATGACGATAGGGGGTCCTTCACTCATGTGCGCAATTTTTGCAAATTCGTAAAAATTTTCTGCTGAAGATTATCTTTTTAGTTATAAATTTTATTATTTGTTTGAAAATTTAACAATTTTCATAAAAATACATCCGTTTTGGTCGCAAACTCAACTATCTTGTATTAGAATGTTGATCCACGCTTGCCATAGAATTCAAATTGGGATGATTTTTTTATGTTGCTTTGTGAATTTCCAAAAACTATTAATTATTTAAACAATTTCGATTAAAAGTTTGGTTTTATTTATTAAGTCCACTAAAAATATCTATCTGATGACTCTTTTCAATGTTGCAATGCAAATTTACAAGAATATTAATTATTTCAACTATTTAGATTATTAAATTAAGAGTTTAGCCTTTTTTCTACGATTCAATTTGTTTTCGAAGTCAGCTAAGAATATCTATTGGATTACTCTTTTCTATATTGCTTGGTAAATTTAAAAGAACTATTGATTATTTAAACTATTTCGATTAAAAAATTAAGAGTTTGGTCTCTTTTCTACGAATAAACTCAATTTTTTTATAGAATTAACTAAGGATATCTTTTCCATAATTTTTTCTATGATTCTTTGCAAATTTAAAAGAATATTAATTATTTAAACTATTTCGATTAGGAAATTAAGAGTTTGGCCTTTTTCTACGAGTTAATTTGTTTTTAGAAACAACTATTCGATGACTGTTTTCTATGTTGCTTTGTAAATGTACAAGAACTATGTATTAATTATAAAACTATTTCGATTCAAAAATTAAGAGTTTGGTATTTTTTCTACGAATAAGCTTAATTTTTTTTACAAAATTAACTAAGAATATCTTGCCGATAATTGTTTTCTATGATTTTTTTATAAATTTACAAAAACTATTCATTATTCAATCTATTGGATTAAGAAATCAAGACTTTGGCCTTTTTCTACGAGTCAATTTTTTTTCAAAGACAACTAAGGATGTCTATTCGATGACTGTTTTATATGCTCCTTTATAATTATACAAGAATTATTAATTATTTTCACAATTTAGATTAAAATATTAAAAGCTTGACTTTTGTTCTACGATTCAATTTGTTAACGAAGTTAACTGATAATGTCTATTCGATGACTCTTTTCTATGCTCCTTTATAAATATACAAGAATTATTAATTATTTTAACAATTCAGATAAAAAAATTAAGAGTTTGACTTTTGTTCTACGAGTCAATTTGTTGACGAAGTTAACTGATAATGTCTATTCAATGATTCTTTCCTATGTTGCTTTGTAAATTTGCAAGAATTATTAATTATTTAAACTGTTTCGATTACAAAATTAAATGTTTTTTTTCTTCTACGAATAGGGCTTAGTTCTTTTACATAATTAACTAAGAATATCTTTTAGATGATTTTTTCTATGATACTTTACAAATTTACGAGAATATTAATTATGTAAACTATTTCAATTAAAATATTCAGAGTTTTTCAAGAATGTTTATCCGATGACTTTTTTCTATGTTGCTTTGTACATTCACAAGAACTAGTAATTATATAACTATTTCGTTAAAAAAATTAGGAGCTTGACCTTTTTTCTACGAGTCAATTTGTTTACGATGTAAACTAATAATATCTATCTGATGACTCTTTTCTATCTCGCTTTTGCAAATCTATAAGAATATTAATTATCTAAACTATTTTGATTAAGAGATTAAGAGTTTGGCCCTTTTTCTAGGAGTCACTTTGTTTTCAAAGACAACTAAGAATTTCTATTCGATGACTCTTTTCTATGTTGCTTTAGAAATTTACAAGAACTATTTATTATTTAAACAATTTAGATTAAAAAATTAAGAGTTTGATCTTTGTTCTACGAGTTAATTTGTTGATAAAGTTAACTAAGAATATCTTACCGATAATTTTTGTCTATGATGCTTTATAAATTAAGCAAAAACTATTAATTATTTAAACTAATTCGATCAAAAGATTAAGAGTTTGGCCTTTTTTCTACGACTCAATTTGTTTTCGAAAGCAACTAAGAATGATTATGCGATTACTCTTTTCTAGGTTGCTTTGCAAATTTACAAAAACTTTTAATCATTGAAACAATTTCAATTAAAAAATTAAAAGTTGTATTTTTTCTAAGAATATGATCCATTTTTGAACATAATTAGCTAAGGATATCTTTCCGATGATTTTTTTTATGATGCTATGAAAATCTATAATTTTTTCTATGGACTTAACTAAAAATATCTTTCCGATGTCTTTTTTCTGTGTTATTTTGTAAATTCCAGAGTATTTTTAATTATTGAAACAGGTTTTATAAGCAAATTGAAAGTTTAGCTAATTTCAGAATAAGGGGCTTAATTTGTTTACAGAGTGAACTAAGAATGTCTTTCGATGAATATTCCTTAGGATACTTTGTAAATTTATAATAATTATTAATCATATAATCAATTTTCATAAGTATATTTAGAGTTTAGGCATGTTTAAATTGATAAAGCAAATTTGTTTACGGCGTTGTTTAATCTTTTTAGGTTAAAAATTAAACTCTTTTCGTAATACATTAACCTTTTGTTTAAAATTCATTATTAAGTTTCTGATATGTCAACTAAAATATTTTTTGGATTTTAAATATTTTTTTGGAAAATTTGTCGTATCGATTTGAAACTTCATCTATTTTATAGAAATATTGCATCTTCAATGAAAATCTTCTTTTTTGAATGACTGTTTCCTGGAAAAATTGCTTTTTCGTTAAATTTATTATTTTGGTGTTGAAAAAAAAAACTGAAATCTTTCCTGGATGAAAATTCAACAATTTTTTAAAATGAAAATTCATTTATTTTAGGACGAATTTAATCTTTATTGGAGAAAAATGCAACTGTTTGGTAGAGAATTCAATAATTTTATTAAAAAGTGGTTCTTTTTGGTAAAAAATACGTGCTTTTTTTTTAAATTCAATTTTTTTCGTAGAAACTTATTTCTCATTTAAAAATCCAGATTTTAATCTTGAAAATTCAACTGAAATCTTTTTTCACATGAACAGTTTAGTGAAAAAACATTCTTTTTGGTTTGGAATTTTTTTTTAACCTAAAATATAACCTGTTCATTTTTTAAGATTCTGTTTTTAAAGTTGAACATTTTCATTTTTCAGCGAAAAATAATTTTCTTGGTTTGAAATTTCATTTTGGTTGGATAAAAATGCAGCAGTTTCGATTTAAATTAATTTTTTGCTAGAAAGTATTATTTTTTGTTTCAAAATTCTATTTTTCTAAAGAAAATTCGTCTTTTGGCTAGAAGATTCAACAATTTAGATAAAATTTTATTTACTTTTTGATTGAAAAAGCTTTATTTGTTGAAAATTTGTCTTTTTTTATTGAAACATAAACTAAGAAAATTTTTTATTGCAAATTTTTTTCTTAGATTGAAGAACTATTATGTTTAAAATTATTCATTTGTTTAAAAAGCCATTTTTTTATAGCAGAAAATTAAAAAAAAATTTAATTTGAATTAGTCAATTGTAAAGTTTCAAATTTCTATCTGAAATATGATTTTATTCTTTTTAGAAAAGATTCTATATCAAAAGTATTACAAGATTAAAATACTGCTATTTTAATATTAATTATCAAAGAAAATGAAAAATCAGTAAAGAAAAAAATTACTGAATTTTAACTATTCTATTTCTGGCTGAGAATAAATCCTTCATTAGTTCAAAATTTAACAATTTAGTGGAAAATTCATGTTTTTTGTTGAAACTTCGTTTTTTTAAAAAGAAAGTTAATCTTATTTCTTGAAAATTCATCCTTTATTTTGAGGAATCGAGTATTTGGTTAAAAATGCGTTTTTGTCATTTTTCTTGATTGACAATGAAATTTTTCGTTGGAAATTCAAATTTCTTCTAAAAATGAGTCTTTTTCAAAAATTTAAGTTTATCGTTAAAAAATCATCTTTTTCACCAAAATTTAATTTTTTTAGCTGAAAATGTGACTTTTCAATTTTTGGAATGAAATTTATCCTTTATAGGTATAATATATAATTGCTTTATTTTGTTCACAATTATTTTTTCACAATTCTTAAACCATTTTTTTTACAATTTTTCACAATTTGACAATTCGTAAAAATCTGTTTTTTTTTTGGTTTAGTCAACTATTTGTTTAGATTTTTTGTTAACTACACTGGTTGAAAATTTATGTATTTCATTGTTAAAAATTGACTTTTTTAAATTAAAATTTGACAATTCTATTCCTAGTTATAAAAATATATTTTTTTTTAGTTCGAAATTTAACTACTTGTTATGCAAATTATCTTTCTTAATTTCTTAATTCATATTTTTTATGGAAAATGTACTTTTTGTTGCTAAATCGAATGTCCTCTATTAAACTCGTATTTTTGGCATGAAGATTCATACGCTTGTGAAGGAATGTTCTTTTTTTCTAAAAATTGGCACGTTGTTTGCGAATGCATAATTTGTTAAAAATTCGTCTTTCTTTGTTGCAAATTCTTTTAATTAGGTAAAAAAAAGGATGAGTTTATTTAACTAATTTGTTAAAAATGCAAAATTTTTGAATTTAAATTTCAAGAATTTAAAGTGACATAACAATCTTATTACCTTTGAGCGCTAACCCACGTACCTTCACTGTTCCGAGATCGACACCTTCTTCGTCTAAGAGGGCCATTCCTATACGCTTTTTCACGGTCAACGAATGCACAGAATACTTTTATGTCTGATGAAAGCTAGTTAATATTTTTTAATTTTAATATTCAGAGAGCTTATATTAACAGTTATTTTAAACAAATTAATCTCTTATTCCTTAAATTTATATTTTCAAAAAAAGCAATAAAAAAAGTTATTTATTCTCAAGATTAGTCTTTCTTTTACTGCTAACTAAAGCACTAAAAAAGAGAAGAAACTAAAATCGGTAAAACTTCTAGATAATATTGAGACCCCCTATAACTAATCACGAGCGAGATTCTACTGATTAGATCCTATCTGTTAATTCGACGGAAGCTTTAGACGATCACGCAATAGTGGTTACAATGGACTTTTCCAATTTCTCACAACCTATAGTTCCCTGTTAAAGTTTATTCACAGTTCAAATAGAAGAAACTTATATTTACCATTCAGGCGTTACCATGACAACCATTATTTCGAACACCCAAGAAAATATTTGTCTTCAATAAAAAAAAACTATTCCTTTAAGGTCATGTGACGAATGGGTCACGTAACCAGATTCCTACCTTTCCGACACCTTTTCTGTTTCGCAACTTATTTTCAAACTAAACGCCACATCGAGTTGAAAATTTGAGAAATAAAATAAGAAGCACTAATAAACATGTGTCTGGTCATAAATTTTTAAAATTATAAAAAAAGCAAACAAATTTGTTTACAAAAAAAACTTTTTTCATAATTGTAAAAATTTAAGACCAGACACATGTTTATTAGTGCTTCTTATTTAGTTTCTCAAATTTTCAACTCGATGTGGCGTTTCGTTTGAAAATAAGTTGGGAAACAGAAAAGGTGTCGGTAAGTTAGGAATCTGGTCACGTGAACCACTCGTCACATGGCCTTAAAATAATTTTTCTCGCTGAACCAAAAATAATTTCAAAATGAAGAAAATCGTTTTGAAATAAAGAAAAATTGTCATTGTTGCAAAAAAACCTCTTTTCTTGAATAAAAAATTAAGCAACTACTCACTAGAGTAATCTGATCAAAAAATAAATTTTAAAATCTTGTCGATGACTTAAAAATCATTATTAAAGACGTAAAAAAAAATTAAGAGCATTTTCAACCAAATAGTTGAATTTTCGAAATAAATCGTTTCTTTCAGTTCGCAGTTGAATTATTAATCAGAGAAGTTTAATTTTCAAAAAAAGTAAATTTTTTCCCAGACAAATGAATTTTCAATCCAAAAAGATAACTTCTGTACCATAAAAATGCAAATATTTATTAAAGAGGAAAAATTTTAAACAAAAGAGTTGACTTTTTTATATAAAATTATGACTTTAACAAATAGATGAACTTTTAAACAAATAATTGAATTTTTAACTAAAAAAGTTTCTACCATAAAAAAGAAAGAATTTTCAACCAGTTAAATTTCAATAAAAAAAACAAACAAATTTTTAACGAAATAGTTACATCCTTAACCAAAATGATGAATTTTTAAAAAACAAGATTAATTTTCTACCTAAATGGACGAAAGGAAAATTTTTTAACTAAAAATGTAATCTACATTTTCAGATAGAAAAATTAATTTTAGAACAAAATTTAAAAAAAAAAAGTTAATTTTGAACCAAATAGTTTAATTTTCTACCCAATTCTGGAATTTTTAAGCCAGAAAGATGAATTTTCTGCGAGACAGCTAAATTCTCAACCAGAAAATGTTAATTTTCAACCACAAAAAATACTTAATTAAAACCTATTAATTTTCAATCAGGCAGTTACATTTTGAAACAAAGAATTTTATTTTTCTACCAAAAACATGAATTTTTTACCAAAAAAGTCGAATTTTCAACAAAACACTTACATTTTCAAATAGAAAAAATAATTTTGAATTTAAAATATCAATTTTTAACCAAAAAGATTAGTTTTTTACCAAAAGACAAATTTTCAACAAAGTATACAAATTTACAACAAAATTCAATAATTTTCAACCAAATTGTTGCATTTTCCACTGAAAAGGATAAATTTTTAATCAAAAAAGGAATCGTTAAATTTGTATTTTTTTCCTTCAATGAATTTAAACAAAAAATATTAATTTTCTAGCAAATTAGACGAATATTTAATGAAATACGTGAATTTTCTATCAAACTATTAAATTTTCAAGCGAAAAAACGAATCTTCTACAAAAAATTTCATTTTTCACAACAAAATAACATACGAAAAAAGAATGTTTTTACAAACTAGTTTATCTTCAAACCAGGAAGTTGATTTTTAAAGAAAAAAAATATCCAAAAACATGTCCTAGTTAATATTTCTAAAACAGCAATATTTTAATTTTAATTAAAAAAGTGTTGAATCAAATTTTAAAAATATCAATTTTCAACAAAAAATGTATTTTTTATATTTTTTTAGGTAATAAAAATTAACTTTTAAATACAATGATGAATCTTTTGCCAACAAAAATGATTTTTCATTAATTTTGAACCAGTAAAAGCAATGAATCTTCAATAAAATATTTAAATTTTCAACCAAAGTAAGGATTCGCCAAAAAAATTCTTTAATAAAGTAGTTCACGTATGAGGCAAATCGTTAAGTTTTTAAACAAAATAAGAATTTTTAAGAAAAAATGTAATGGATGATATGTAAAAAAAATCTTAACTTTAATTTAAAAAAAGTTAATTTTGTTAAAAAAATGAAGTTTCAGCAAAATAGTTCAATCCTTAACCAAAAAGAATCATTTCAACCAGAAAGTTGCATTTTTAACAACCACAGAATTGAATTTTTCCTAAAATAGGTGAATTTCAGAGCCAAAAACACGAATTGAAATTGATTTTCAACAAAAAAAATGAAATAGTCAAAATTTCAGTAAAGAAAATTTATTTCTACGAAAAACAAAACTAATTTTCGAGCAATTTAATTCAACAGCAAAAGCCAATTCAACTAACAGATTAATTTTCCATTGAGCAGTTTCATTTTTAATTAAAAAATATGACATTTCTACCAAAAAGATGAATTTTTAGGGAAGATGCAATAATTACGAAAAAAATTAAAAATATGATATTCTTGAAATTGACGGTGATTGACAATTTGAAATTCCTGAATAATAAAATTCTCGACAGATTACCAGAAAAATTCGCAAATTATCAATTAAGAAATTATTAAATAATAAAACAAAGGTAATAAATTAAATAAAACACTTTTATTTGATAAACGCATGTGTTGATTTATTATTTGTTTATTATTCAAACAATATTTTCATTGTTTACATTCGGCTTTTTCGTAACATGGAAATTTTTCTGTATCAGCAATTTTATAGTCACGGATATCTTTTTTAAGTTGAAAATCGTATTCATTATTTTTGCCTTAATCTCTCACTTATTAGCCATATTATAAACCACATAAAAACTAATTAGTGATATCCTCTATTAAATTTTTTGATATAAAAGAAATATTTTTATCTTTGACTTCTAGAAACTTTTTAGTACGATTTTCAGAGGTACCTGATAAATAAGGAGGAAAATTCTTATCGCAACAATTTTAAGATATCTTTTGTTTTGTGTGATTTATGTATTCATAGTACTGTTTGACTTATAGCTGATAATACATTCGAAAATCTTTTGATCTTATCAATCTACAAATAGTTCTAAAATTTTAGGTTGGGTCTATGACATCTGATAATTTTTAATCAGATACGCAATACACATGTAACAAGATTTATCTCTTAAAGGAAATCAAACATTTACACTTTTATGTGAAACTTTGTACTTAATTACTAGTATGTTGACAAGCCGATAAAAAAAGGATTTTTTAATTCAAATAATATTTTGATTTTGAAAATTATAAAAATTCAAGAATTTTCATTTATAAATCTTAAAAATTAAGGAGTTTTAAATTTTAAATCTTCAAAAATTAAGGATCTTCAATCATAAATTTTCAAAGTTGAATTATTCAACAACAACAACAAAATGTTCTCAATTACATACTTTTATGAGACAAATATTTAAAGATAAATAATTATTTGATTGTATATTTTCAAAGTTCAAGAATTTTCAACAATTTTTTAAACTTTCAATTGCTAACTTAATTTTTCATTTTCAAAATAATCAAATTTATTAATTTTTTATTTATACATCCCTAAAATTCAATTGTGACTCTTTAAAAATTTAAATCATTAGAATTGAAAAGCTTTTAATATTGAAAGGGACGACTGAAAAATCCCGAAAAATAAAATTCCCGACACTGTAAAATTCCCGAATTGGAAAATTCTCGATTAATCAAATTCGCGAATAATAAAATTGCCGAAAAATAAAAATACCGATTTGGAAAATTCCCAAATAATAAAATACACGAACAATAAAATTACCGACAAATAAAAATACCGAATTGGAAAATTGCCGTAAAATAAAATTTTCGAATAGTAAAATTTCAGAATGAACATTAAAAAAACATGCGTTACCTAGAAATATTTTATTTAAAATTATTGCTATTTTTAATTCAAAAATAAGCTTCGAAATTTTAAATGATAAAAATAATTTTTGAAACTAATATTTTATTGTTGTATTTGTAATCAATAAAATATATTTATAAAAAATCTAATTGTTCAAATTCGGGAATTTTACAATTAGGAAATTTTCCAATTCGGATATTTTATAACTCGGCAATTTTCTGTCGGGTATTTTATTATTCTGGAATTTCCCCATTCGGTAATACTATAAACTGTCGGGGAATTTGATACTCGGTAATTTCCCAATTCGTTAATATTATAAACTGTCGTAAATTTTATTATTGAAGAATATTCCAATTCGGAAATGTTATAATTCTAAAATTTTATTATTCGGGAATTTTCCAATTCGGTATTTTTATTTTTCGGCAATTTTATTATTGGCAAATTTTATTTTTCGGCAATTTTCCAATTCGGTATTTTTATTTTTCGGAAATTTTATTATTCGTGTATTTTATTATTTGGGCATTTTCCAAATCGGTATTTTTATTTTTCGGCAATTTTATTATTCGCGAATTTGATTAATCGGGAATTTTCTAATTCGGGAATTTTACTCTGTCGGGAATTTTATTTTTCGGTATTTTTCAGTCGTCCCTTTTGAAAATGTACCATTTGAATAATTCTATAATTCCCATTAATTAATTTGAAAATAGTTTAAATTTTAAATTGAAAAATTAACTTTTGGTTTTTTAAATCATTAAAATAAAATCATTTATATTTAAATACACTATGCAAATCAAGGGCTTTCAACTGCAACTCTTTGAAACTGTAGAACTTTACATCTTAAATGTTTAAAAAAATTTTAATTTCAATTAAAAATTCTGTAATCCCGATAATTTCCTTTCAAAATTTCTTTAATTTGATAGATTCAGGATTGAAAACTTGACTTTTGATTTTCAAAATCATCCAAATTTATGCTTTTTTATTATACATCTTTAAAATTAATGGGTTTGCAATATTTAAAAATTGTACATCCGTAGAATTAAAGAGGTTTTAACTAAAAATCTTCAAAATTTAAGAATTTTAAGTAGCAAATCTTTAAAATTGAACAATTCGTAATTCCAAATCTTCAAAATTGAACCCAAAAAATTGTTCCCAATTTCATACCTTTCAAATATAAATAATGAAAATTGAATAATTTGTCGTTCAATATTTTTAAAAGTAAAAAATTTTTCAATTTTCAAAATCGCAAAACATTGAGTTTTAAATCATTTAAAATCAAGGATTCATAATTAAATGAAATTTGCAATGAACAATTTTATAATTATGATGATTCACTTTCAAAATTTCTTCAATTTATGTTTATTTTTACATCTCTAAAATTAAAGTTTTCAACATTTAAAAATGACAAATCTTTGACATTAAAGAGGTTTCAATTGTATATCTTCAAAATTTAAGAATTTTAAAGAGCAAAACTTTAAAATGAAACAACTTTCAAATAGAAATCTTCAAAAATGAACTATTCAAAAAAATTGTTTCCAGTTACACACGTTTGAAATATGAACATTTACAATTAAATAATATATATAGCAATATATTTTGAAAATTCTAGAATTTTCAAATATCACTCTTCAAAATTGCAAAAATTTGAATTGTAAATTATTTAAAAATGAAAAGCTTATAATTTTCAAAAATGTACAATTAAAAATTTTATAATTATGATTCAATTTCTAAATGCGTCGATTTAAAATATTTCGAACTTAAAACTTGACTTTTGATATTCAAAATTATCCAAATTTAAGCATTTTTATTTATACATATTAAAAATGTAGGAGTTTTTAAATGCAAAATATTAAAATCTTATAACTTTAAATTCTTAACCTTTAAAATTAAGAAACTTATAAATTTAAAAAATGGAATAATTTGTAATTTTACATTATTTAAATTAAAGAATTTTCAATTGTGACTCTTCAAAATTGCAAAATTTTTAATAAAATATCTCTTAAAATTGAAGTTTTTAATTTTGAAAATTTTCCTTTACAAAATTCGCAATTTTTATGATTTTCCATTGAAATTGCTTCAATTTGGTAAAATTAGAATTGAATATACCTATCTTTAAAATTGAATAATTTTCAATTGTTGCTCATTAAAATTGCCGAAATTTTAATTGTGGCAATTAAAAATGATGAAAATGAGATTATTGCATAAAAAATTCGTTAAAGATTTCCTTAATAAGTTAAATACATATTGTTGTGAAAGTTTTTTTTCCAAACTATGTTTTTTTGATACAATAGTTTTAAAAAAATGATAAAAAAATATTTGCAATTCAGCTGAAACTTTAACGTAGTAATAATTTGTTCAATTATTTAAAAATGGTATTTATTGCAATTATTATCCTGTAATGGAAAAAAAAATTTATTTTACTTTATTATTCTCGGACAGAAAAAAGTGTAAATTATACTTTGATAATGCGATCTTCAATTTCGATTTCCTCGAAATAGAATAAATGTTTTGTTACAGGAGTAAATTTTTATTTTTTGCGAAAAATTGATTATTCGTTTTTAATCGCTATTCAAAGGCATTTTTAAAATCCATATATTTTCAAAATTCTAGAATTTTTTATTTTAATTCTTCAAAATTGCAAAAATTTGAATTATAAATTATTTAAAAATGAAAAGTTCATAATTTTCAAAAATTTGCAAATAAAATTTTTATAATTATGATTTAATTTCTAAATTTTTGGATTTGAAATATTTCCAAATGAAAACTTGACTTTTGATATTGAAAATCATCACAATTTAAGCACTTTTATTTATACATGTTTAAATTTTGAGAGTTTTTAATTGCAAAATATTAAAATCTAAGAAATTTAAATTGTTAATCTTTAAAATTAAGGAACCTCCAATTATAAGCCTTTAAAATTAAAGAATCTTAAATTGCAAATCTTATAATAAAAGAATTTTTAATATTGTAAATGTTCAAAATTGAACTACTATCCCAAAAAAAGGTTGCCAATCACACGCTGTTAAATTATAAATGTTAAAAAAAATTAATAATTAAAAAGATAAATTTCAGAACCAAAAAAAAGAATTTTCAACAAAATTGTTCAAATACGAATAAAAAAAATTTCAGTCAAGAATAACTTTAAAAATTCAAGAAAATTCGTACTTTTATGATTTATGTTGGAATATTAAAGATACTCGACGATATTTATTATTGTCCCAGTAGTGTTCAGTTTACTTTAGAATGTTTTTTGTTCTTTTGAAAAATTCCATTTTTTTTAGTTATCTAATTCTGTTCTTCCTCCTCATTAAAATTAAAAAAAAAATAAAATTGAATGTAAAATAAAATTAAAATTCTGTAAAAGATAATGTAACTAAAACAAGTTCTGGGATAAACACAAATTTTCCATTTTGGAGATACAAAAAAATAAGGATCGTTTTAAAAACATTTAGTTTTTTTCTTGTCCTTCCACTAAATTTAAATTATCACCTCAGACCATTGATATTTTTTTGCGGATTTGATTTGATTTGGATGTATAATTTTCGCCAAGGTGCAATAATCCGCTTTGTGAAGATTGAATCGAGTCGCTACTGTGGATCGACGCCATAAATATTATGCACCGTAAAAAAGGGCTACTGTTCAGCTTTAATGCGTCTAGCGCGGCAATTTTATTTTGTCAATAAAATTAAATTTAACTGCACCTAACGATTGGTCTTCCATAACAATTTAGTAGTCCTGGAAACATCTTTTTCTCGTTTCTATGGATCAAGTAAAATTTACTGCAGGAAAAAATTTCCTATTTCACCCAATCCTATTATTTACTATTTTATTCATGGAGAATTGTAAGAAATAAAATTAAAATTATTGGACAATTTAAAAAGTTCGGTGTTATAAACAATTTCATTATTAATAAGATAAATAATTAAAGCAAATTATAGTGTGAAATCAGATGGTATTTTAGAGTTAGATATAATTGAGTCTTCTAAGCGCTCGGTGGTGTAATAATGGCCGTGCGGTCGCTGATGGCGATGTGGTAGCCGTGCGGTCACTAAAAGTGGTGGTCGTGCGGTGGCCTAACTTTGTCACGTCGACTGTATCCACAAATTATTTAAGACAATTTAGGGGGAAAGAGGGGTTAAAATCTTATTGTCTTTTAAATGTGGGGTGGAGAGATTTGAGGATTTTATGCAAAACAAATTTTTGCTATTAAAAAAAAATCTGAAGGGGAAAGTTCGATCTGTTAAAAAAACGTGAATTTTCTCTTATAAAATTTAACAACTAAGCTTGTTCGTAGAAAAACGTTAGAACTAAAATTCAACTAAATTATGAATCTTTAAATAAAAAAAAAGTTTGTTTCGAAATAGATGAATTTTATACTAGGAATATTATTTTTTAAATAAAAATGGAATAGGTAAATTTTCAATTAAAAAATTAATTTTTTGATAAAAAATAGATCTTTAACAAAATAGCTCAATTTTTAGCAAAAGAAATTAATTTTAAACTAAAAAAATAAAATTTCAACTGAAAAAATTAGTTTTTAATTTAATGGTTAAACTTTCAACAAAGGAGACTAACTTTTTACCTAAAAACATGGATATTTAATAAAATAAATGAATTTTCAACCAAATAGTCAAATTTTCAACTTTTTTCAAATTAAAAAAAAAAATTAATCTCGTACCAAAAAAGACCAATTTTGATTAAATTACATAAAGTTTCGACTGAATGGTTAAACTTACAAAAAGATCAATTTTTAATAAAAAATTTATTAGTTGAATTTTTAGTTCGAAAAAATTAATTTTTAACTAAAAAAAAACATTATTTCTAACAATATAGTGAAAATTTCATTTGAAGGAAATGAACTTACACCAAAAGAGATACATTTTTTAAACAAAATGTGAAATTAAAAAAAATTTAGATTTTCAATCCAGAAATATTTTTTTGTTAACGAAGAAAAAACTTCAACCAAATTGATGAATTTTCAGTTAAAAAATTATTCTACTAAAAAAAACAATTTTGCGCAAAAAAGTTAGATTTTTAATAAAGAGAAACATTTTTAATGAAAATAATAATTCTTGAAAAAAAATTTTCAAGCCAAAAAAAGTTAATTTTCCTCAAATAAGGTAAGTTTTTAGTCAAAGAAATTAATTTTCTGCTAAAATATTGATTCTTCCACCGTCAAAATTAATTTTTTAGCAAGAAAATGAAGTTTCTGCCAAGCAGACGAATTTTTAATAAAATTCAAGCATTCTTAGCAAACAGTTTAATTATTTACGAAGGTAATTTTTATATTGAAATGAAAATGTGGATTTGAAAAAAATCATTCTAAGCCAAAAAAATTCAACAAAGTAGTTAAGTTATAAAAATTAATTTTGAATGAAGAAAATTAATATTCTACGGAAAAAGACGAATTTTAATTAAAATACAAGAATTTCTTACCTAATAGTTTAATTCTTAACGTAAAAAGTTCAATTTTAAACCAACAATAGAATAGTAAAGGATTGTTAAAAAAAAAAAGAAAAAAACAACTTACTTTATTGAAGCTTTCAATTAAAGGAAATAAATTTTTAACGAAAAAAATCAATGTTTCTCAAAAAAGTTGAATTTTCTACAAAAACGCATGATGAAACACTTAAATTTTCAACAAATTAATTTCATTCTCAACTAAATAGTGCAATTTTAAATAATTCTTTCTCAAAAAAATAGTTTGATTTTTAACTGAAAAAGATAACTTTTCAATCAAAAATAAAAATGTACATTTTCAGTAAAGATAGTTAATTTAAAAAAGAAATAATTTTTAACAAATTATTCAAATTTTCAACCAATTCGATAAATTTTCAACTACAATGATAAATTTTCTAAACCTAACGGATGGATTTTCATAAATAAGGATGTTTTAGTCAAGAAAGAAAAATAAAAGTCCATGCAAATTATTTAAACAAGTCGTTAAATTTTCAATTCAAAAAGGTTAATTTTAAACAGAATAGACCAACTTTTAACCAATAGGATGAATTTTCAATTAAAATGACGAATCGTCAACTGGCATAGTTAAATTTCCAGTTGAAAAAATTACCTAACAACAACAAAAAAAACGAATTTCTAACCAAAAAAATGAATTCTCTTTTAACATTATGAATCTTAACCAAAAATAGTTTGGCTGAGAACCAAGCACATAATTTTCAACTCAAACAGATTAATGTTTGAACCAAATACACGAAAAAGAAAATAGTTAAATTTTCAACTAAGAATGATTTTACAATAATTTTTCAACAGAATAACAGGAATTTGCAACAAAATATGAATTATAAAATAAAATTTAATTTTCAACAAAACAGTTGAATTTTAAACAAAAAACGATTTCCGAATTCGTCTTTTTGGTAAAAAGTTAATCTTCTCAATTAGAAATTCAACTATTTGTTTAAAAATGTATGTATATTGTTGAATTTCTATTTTTTAGCTCAAAAAACTAAACTTTTTTAGTTAAAATTGAACTATTTAATTAAAAACTCACTTTTTTACTTAAACTTCTTATTATCGGGTTAAAATTCCATTATTTTTTATAAAAAATTCGTTTATTTGTCTTGAAAATTCAACTGGTTTGTAAAAGATTCGTTTTTCTTACTTTAAAATTAATTTTTCAAAATGAAAATTTAAATCTTCCATTTTTGGTTAAAAAACTAATCTTTTCAGCTTTAAAAAAAATTAACTATATGGTTAAAAATTTATGTAATTTCTTGTAAATTTATTTGTTTGGTAGGAGATCCGTAATTTTAGTAGGGAATTCATATCTGTGTTAGAAAAGTGAACTTCTTTATCAAAACTTTCGTTTTTTGGAGTAGAACCGAATAATTTTTAAACCAAATACACGAAAAAGAAAATAGTTAAATTTTCAACCAAGAATGATTTTACAATGAATTTTCAACAGCAAAATAGGAATTTGCAAGAAAATATGAATGATAAAATAAACTTTAATTTTCAACAAAACAGTTCAATTTAAAAAAAAAAAACGATTACTTGTTAACAAAATTGTAAAATTTTTAACCAAATAAAAACTAAAAAACTAAAACTCTACTAAAAAGTAATTTTTCAGGAGGAAGCAAAATAAATAAATAGAAACAAAAATCGTTTATAAACCGAATAAAACAATTTAGAATCAAAATTTAAAAAATTAAACTGCTTATCATTGACAGTTATTTAAAGTTTTCTTATTGAAACTCCTTGACTTTTTCAAAATTTTTTTAAATCCTTGACTTGTCCCTCACCAATAAAATTCCTTGACATTTTCCCAGATTATCAGGTTATCCCTGACCTATGGCGACCCTGGTAAATAATTTTTTGTTGCAGTTTTTTCTATCAAATATTTTTAAAAGAAAAAGAAAATTCATACACGTATAATTAACACATATACTTAGAGGCAATTAGTTTAATGATTTTTAATTACAAATACATTTGTTATTTTTATCGAAAAACACGATAAGTTTATCTTCAAATTTGTAGAATTTAAAGTCAACAATTAAAAATAGCTTAATAGCTAATAATGTTGCGAACAGGAATCATTTTAATTTGGGAAATGTATTATATTTTTTTCTAAAACTATTTTTATTTCCTACTTATTATAATTTACACTTTAAATAAATTTTTTTAAACATAATTTTTCAAGTCATTGTTGTTAAGCTTGTTGTCTCATTAGTAATTCATAACCCACTATTCAAATATAAACGTAAATTTACTTTATTTATTTATTTGAATTTAGAGTAAGTTTAAGTAAAATAACACTAAAAATAATGTAACTATCAAGGAAAAGATTTTTCAAATAGTTTTAACTTTTTTTAATATTTAAAAGGTGCACTTTTTGAATTTTACCGGTAGAATTGGATTGGTGGAGCGGATCGCCGGAAGTACTTAAGTATGAGTAGTGCGGTTGTTTTGTTGATTCTAGCGATTACAAGTGTAAATAATAAACATAACCTATAATTATTTTTATTATCTAAAACGTGATTTAAACGTATAAAAAAGGACCTAAAAGGCAGAGATGATAGAAAAAATTCGCATGATTCTAAAATGTAATTTACCCAAATTTGAGGTTGTGACAACAAAATATCTCACTTTCAACCACTCGAATAATATTATCATTACTATCTTTTTTAGATTTTAGATCTTAGGCAAACTTTCATTTTTTGTTCAGATTTGGTTACTAGCTGCTGCTTCTCGACAATTTTAAATAAACAAATATTTCTGTTAGAAGTACTGAATTGAATATTTGCCAGCTGTCTGCTAAATACTTCATTAATCAATGGAGCAACTGCATACCACTATTCTGATTGGTTTCTTTTTTTACAGGATCTCATGGTTCAATCCCTTCTGGAAATGAAAAGATTAAAAATGATAGAAATGCGGGATAGGAAAAGATGGAAGGGGATAGGAAAAGATAGAAAGAGATAGGAAAAGATAGAAGGGGATAGGAAAAGTTAGATCTATTCTATCTCCCTCAATTGTTCAGTTTGCATCCCTAAAACTTAAAAACTGATTTTTTTCTATCGCTCAGTCTGTCTGTCTCTCTATAACGAATTTCAATCCTTTTCAATACCTTTTTCTATCTTTCGTAACAAGAACCCTTATCCTAATTTTTTATTTATTTATTCTATACTTTTATTATGAATTTAAATCTTTGTCTATTTCTCTTTCGAAATTCAGCCACCTAGTAGCATCCTGCTGGAAGTTAAAAGATAGAGATCCAATCTTTTTGAATAGTTTGGAATTTTTATGATTAAATGAGATGAAGGAAATGTATCCCAATCTTTGTTATTGTGAATCTTTATTCACTTATATCTTTTTCAATACCGTCTTTTCTATCTCATCCTATGGTCAATCCATTCTCGTTAATATTTTTCTATCTTTCTATAAATTTCAATTCCGGCCTATCCTTTTCAATCTTCTTTTATTTATCTCATCATATCCTACGTTTATCAGCGCCGACCATTTATTATCTCTCAGTCAATCTAAATTATAATCTATCTTTTAGAATCCCCTCTTTTCTATCTTTTTGTATCCATGTTAATCTTTTTTTATGTTTCTGTAAATTTCAATTCCCGTCTATCTTTTTCAATTTCTCTATCTCATCGCATCGTACATCAATCAACGTCTATTTTTTCTGCCTCTTTGTCAATCTAAATTCACGTCTATCTTTTTTAATACCCTCTTGTCTAATTCATTATATCCTTTGTTTATCCATGTCAATATTTTTCTATTCCTCTGTCAAACTAAAATCACGTTCTTTTTTCAATATCCTTTTCTCTATCTGATTCTCTACTACATTTATCAGCGTCTATCTTTTTCTATCCTTTTGTCAATTTAAATTTATTTCACGCCACCTTTGTGGTGCGTGGTGAAGCTACAATTATTTTTTAAAATAAATTCCCTCACTTTTTGATATATTATCAAATGTTTAGGGATAGAAAATGATAAGAGTATTTAACCACGAAAATTAAAAAAACAGATAGGCAAAGATTGGGGATTATATTTAAGAGACATAATATAGTAAAGAAAAAGAAAAGGATATTCGTTTACAAAAGATAAAGAAAATGATTGAAAAATAAAAGAAGAGATAGACTGGTTTTATCTTTTTCTATTCCCGAAGTTTTATCTTTCTAATCTTTCTACTTCCAGCAAGGCGAAACCTTCAGATTGGCGTGGATAGATAAAGGATAGGAGAAATGTAGAAGAAGGATTGAAAAGGATTGACTGGAATTAAAATTAATAGAGAAGGAAAATGATCTATACGAATAGAGAAAGAATATGACGAAATATAAAAGAGCGTTTGTAAAATGATAGACGTGAACTGAGATGAAATAATAGATAGAAAAAGATAGGCGTTCCTAGATATAGGATACGATGAGATTAAAAAATAAAAACCGGGAATATAGATTGGCAGAGAGATAAAAAAATACTGATGTGGATACATAAAGAACAGATTGAGATCGAGAAGAGGGTATTAAAGAAGATAGACTTGAATTTAGATTAAAGAATAGATAAAAAAAAGATAGAATTGATAGATGTGAATTACGATGGAATAGAGGAAAGGAGATTTAAAAAAGGGAAGTTTGCGATTAACCGAAAAAACACAAGATTGATATTAATAGATAAAGGATAGGATGAGCTAGAAAAAAGGGGATTAAAAATAAATTGAAAAATATTAATGTTAATAGATGTATGATACAGTAAGATAAAGAAGATGATATTGAAAAAGATAGACGTGAATTTAAATGGAAAAAGAGATGTGAAAAGATAGACGTTGTTAGAGGCAGGGTAGGATTAGATACGGAAGAGGTGATAAAGGATAGGATGAGATAGAGGAGGGGGTATGGAAAAAGATAAACGTGACTTTAGATTGAAAAAGAGATATAAGAAGAAACACGTGGGTGGACGTAGGATAAGTAAAGATAAAAAAGAGGAGATTGGAAAAAATAGACGGAAGTATAGCTTAACTAAAAGAATGAAAAATATTAAAGTAGATAAATAAAGGGTAGGATGAGATAGAAAAGAGTGGATTAAGGAATAGATAGAAAATTATTTATCTTGATAGATGTATGATAGAATGAGATAGGGATGAGGATTTTAAAAAGATAAACGCGAGTTTAGTTTGACAAAGAAATAGATATATATATTGACGTGGATAGACAAAGAAAAGGATGAGATAGAGACAAGGCTACCATAAAGATAAAGACGGTTTCGAAAATGATAGACGTGCATTTAAATTGAAAATTATTTATAAAAATATAGTGTTTGAAAGATGAAGGACATTATGAGATATAAAAGAGATGATTGGAAAAGATAAACTGGAATTCATATCAACAGATATAGTGAAAGATTGAAATGAATATATAGAGAATAGAATATGATAAAACAGAGGAATCGAAAAAATAGATGGAAACTTAGATTAAAGGAGAGATAAAAAAGATTGAAATGGATAAATAAAGAATATGATTAAATAGAAAAGACAGTTATGAAAAAGATACACTTAAATTTATATTGAAAAATAGATAGAAAAAGATATACGTTGATAGGTGTATTATAGGATAAGATATAGAAAAGGATATTAAAGAAGATAAACGTGATTGAAAAAGATAGACGCTGATAGATGCATGGTATGAGGGGATATAGAAGAGGAATTGAAAAAAGAAGAAAATTTAGATTGGCAGAGAGACAAAAAAAGATTGACGTGGCTAGATGAAGAATATGATGAGATCGAAAAGGCAGCATTGAAAAAGATAGACAAGAATTTATGTTGAAAAACAGACAGAAAAATACAGGCTTCAATAGATGAAGGAGATGATGACATAGAAAAGAGGGGATTCAAAAAGATAGACAGGAATTCAGATTGGTAGAGAGATATTACAAGATTGACGTGGATAGATAAGGGATAGGATGAGATAAGATAGACGGCATTGAAAATGATTGATGGAAATTTAGATGAACAGAGATAAAAGAAGATTGCTATCAATAGATAAAGGATGAGATGAAAATGAGAATGAAAAGAAGGAATGGACAAAGATAGACGTGGATTTATATTGCCAAAGAGATCGAAGAAGGCATACCTAGGATAGGATGAGACAAAAAAGAGGAGATTGAAAAAGGATTTACGGGAATTGCGACATAGTAAAAAATTGACAGTAATGAACAAATGATAGGATAAGATAGAGAAGAGGATACTGGAAAAGGTATTCGAAAATTTACATTGACATAGAGATAAAAAATACTTTATTGAAAAAGATAGACGTGAAGTCAGATTTACAAAAAGATAGTAAAAGGTAGACGTAGAATGGTATGAAATTAAGAAGAGGATGTTTAAAAGTATTGATAGGAATTTAGATTGATATAGAGATAAAAAAATTGACGTATTGAAAAATATAGAAAAGACGGCATTGAAAAGGATAGGATGAAATAGTGAAAAGAGGATTGAAAAAGATAGAAGGTCATCTAGATTAACAAAGAGATAGAAAAAGATGGACGTTGCTAGATGTAGCATAAGATGAGAGAGAAGAAAAGATTGGAAAAAATAAATTGATAGAAAGATAAAAAAGAATTGAAGTGGATAGATAAAGGATATTATAAGATAGAAAAGAGGGTATTGAAAAGTATAGAAGGGAACTCAGATTAACAGAAAGATAGTAAAAGATTGTCAGTAATAAACGAAGGATAGGATAAGATAGAGAAGAAAGTACTGAAAAATATAGACGAAAATTGACATTGACAGAGAGATACCATCTAGGGTATTGAAAAAGATTGAAGTGAATTTAAATCAACAAACATACACCAGAAAGCAGAAGTCAGATAGGATGAGATGAAGAAGATGAGATTCAAAAGTATAGACGGGAATTCAGATTGATAGAAGGGTAAAAAAATAATCGATGTGGAATTGTGGATCGATAAAGGAGATGATAAGGTAGAAAAAAAACTATTGAAAAAGATGGACGGAAATTAAGATCGAGCGAGGGATAGAAAGAGATTGACAGGGATTAATAATGGATATGATCTGGTAAAGAACAGGAGATTTAAAAAGGTAGACGTGGCTTTAGATTGACGAAAGGGAAGTATGGAATACATTTTCACTATCTCTTTCTATCATAGAGATTCAAAATTATTCAAAAAGATAGGATCTTTTTTTCTCAATAATGAAGTACATAAAAAATGGTTCACGTTTCCAAAATTTTCAGAGTATTCTGTAATGTATACAAAAATATTATCTAAAATTCACGCCACAAAACCAATTGTTTAAAACTACCAGTTTGTAAAGATTCTTGTATTAGAAATTTACTGATGAAATTGATACATCAAGGAAAATGGTGATTTTTATTTCACAGAAGAAAGAAGTTGAGGAATTCGGGACTGAGGCAGTTAGGTGACCAATATTAAAATGGAAAAGGGCGGGGGGGGGGGGGGGGGGGGGGGGGGGAGAGAAAAAAGACGAAAATCGGACTACAAACAGTATTATAAGGAAGCAGAGAAGGGGAATGGTTGGCGTTTGCAAGTTGGCCTTGACATTCGCCTCCCACATCCTGCCAGGCAGTCAGTGAATCTCAACTCGAATCTCGAAAATTTTCCAGAATAATTTGTATGGCTCGCATGAGATATATTCTTGAACCAACCGAACATCGAAGATCCAAAGCCAATCGAGTCATAAAACCGAAAATAAAAAACATTCTATGGACCCTGAATAAACTATCCCAATCGAAGCAAAAAGATTTTTTTTTTTGACCAAGAAGTTTAATTTTTTTCACCGAAGAAGACAAATTTCTGACAAGTACTTCAACTTTCAAACGAGTAGTAGAATTTTCGTGAAAAAAATATTAATCTTCTGCAAAAAATGGAATCGTTTATATTTAAACAATATTTTATTTTAAGAAACAGTTGAATTTTCAAACTAAAGCTTAATTAATAAAATTAAAGTTAATTTTTATAAAAAGACTTTAAGCTCCAATCTAAAAAGGACGAGCTTTCAACAAATAAATGAAATAGTCACATTTTTAGTTAAAAAACTAATTTTTAACTAAAAACGAATTTTTCACCAAATAGTTTTCGAGCTTAGAAATTAATTTTCAGCTAAAGAAGATAGATAATCAACCAAAAATATAATAGTTACATTTTCGCTTCAAGGTTAATTAAAAAAAAAACAATTTTAAACAAAACAGTCGAATATTTCAACTAAAGAAATTTATTTTTAAACACAAAGATAAACTTCTAACAAGAAGATTAATTTTTTCCAAAAAGACGAATTTTTAACAAATTATATTAATTTGCAACCAAAGAGTTGAATTTTAATGAAAAATGTGCACTATCGAACAAAAATAGAATAGTTAAATTATTAATTTACAAATTAATTTTTATTATGAAAAAACGAATTTGTAACAAAACAGTAAAACTTTGACTAAAGAAATGAATTTTCAACTAAATGAATAAATTCTCGACCCAAAAAAATTAACTTGTAACGAAATAATCAAATTTTCAACCAAAAACGTTATTAAAAAAAGATTATTTCTACCAAAAAGACTTCAATTTTTATCTACGAAAATCAATTTTCAAGAATAAATATACTAGTTACATTATCATTTGAAAAAAATTAACTTTCAAACAGAAATGAATTTTCGACAACATAGTGTAATTTTCCAAAATAAAGATGAATTTTAAACCAAAAATAGAATACTTTAATTTTCACCTTGTAAATAAATTTTTAACAAAAAAGGAAAGAAATTTTTAACAAAATAATGAAATTTGCAACCAAGTTAGTTACATTTTTACCTACAAAAATGTTTGAAAATAATAAATGCAAGTTAGAAAATTCAGTTAGAAGATTCAGTTAGCAAATTAATTTTTTTAACAAATTCGAATTTTGAAGAAAATAGTTAAATTTACGGCAAAAAAAACGAATTTTCAACTAAACTTATTATTATTATCGTTATTTATTATATTTATAGTTATTATTTCTATTTTTTATCATTTAAAAAAGTAATTTTCAACTAAGAAGATTAACTTTCTGCTAAAAAAGATAAATTTTCAACGAAAGACATGAATTTCTAAACAATAAGTCGATTTGTCAACTGAAAAATATTTATTTTCAAGCAAAAATAGAATAATTTTTATAAAAATATCAAATTTTTATGACAATAATAAGATTTTTTAGCAAAAAAACGAATTTCCAACTAAACTTGAAATAATAGTTGAATTGTATGATTATTGCTATTTATTATATTTTTGATTATATATTAATTTATAATTATTATTTAATTATAGAATAAAATAGTTCAAATAATTAGTTAGAGTTTGAACTAAAAAAGTTTTTGCATTAGTGAATAAAATAGTACAATTTTATTTTACAAACATTGTTTTACAAAAAAAAACAACGAATTTTCAACAAAATACTAAAATTTTTTAACAAGCAAAAAAAATTTTTTACCCAAGAAGATTAATTTTCTATCAAAAAAATCGAATTTTTCACAAATTAGATAAATTCTCAACCAAATAATTTTTTTCTCAATTAAAACATGTATCCATTATCAACTAAAAATAGAATAGTTTAATTTTCACTTAAAAGTTAATATTCATAAAGAATGAACTATTGACAAAACAGTTAAATTTTTACCCAGGACGATTAATTTTCAACCAATATTATCATTTTCCGCCAAAAAATGCGATCATTAAAAAAAAATTATCAGTTTTTTACTGAATAGTTGAATTTTGAACAAAGAAAGGTCAATTTTGAAAACCAAAGAAACCAAAACTAAACTAAAATAAAGTTTATAGTTGACGGATTCGAATAAAAATTTTAAAAGCTTTACGACCATGGTTCCCATTTCTCGAAAATATAGGTTCTTTTTATTGTTTTTTTTTTTAATTTTTAATTTAAATTCTGAATTTCTTGAATTGCGTATCCTCAGATTTTTATGAAATTCATATGAAAAGAAAGGTTAAAATTTCTAGTTTATAACCCTGCATAGCCATAATGGCCATTTAAGAAGATTCTAAAATGGCAATTTAAATTTTTATAAAGTTGAAAAACTCTAGTGGTCCACAGTCAAAACCTAAACCCGCCTAAACCAAATTTAGATGTTCTGATTTGTTTTTAATATTATTCTATTAGGTTCCTAATTTAATCTCGTCTTATTTTATAATTAAACTGTTATTTTGATTAATATTTTTAAATTTCCTAAACCGTCTATTATTTCCATAAATAGTTATAAACTAGAAATTCTTAGCAATTATTTGATATAAATTTCATCAATATTTGAGAATACATGTTTGAAAAAAATTCCTTTTGTGTGTGGAACATTAGTATTTTTGGTTTAAAAATTCAAGTAGCGTCGTAGAAAATTGACTCATTCTTTAAAACTCATATTTTGATGCTAAAAAGTCAAACTAGAATCTTTTTTTGTTAAAAATTCAACTATTTTTCGGAAACTAGTCATTTTATTTTAAAAATTCATTTATTTTTCTATAAATTGTATCTTTTCTCGACAAAAATGCAACGGTTTTGTTTAAATTTCAAGAATTTGTTTAAAAACTCTTTTTGTTTTTGTTAAAAATTTAACTGCTTTCTTGAAAATTCATATTTTTGGGTATGAAATGCAACTATTCTCCTAGAGAATTTTTTCCTTATTTAAAACTTATACTTTTAGAGTGAAATATTTTTTCGAGGAAAATTCAAATATTTTTTTGAAAATTTATTTTTTGATATAAAAATTAATCTATTTTGCAAGAAATGGCATCTTTCTTGGATTAACATAAAATTGTTTGTATATAAATTTAACAAGTTTTTCAGCTACATTATTTTTTGTATTAAAAATTCAACAATTCAACAGAAGTTGACGCAGAAAACGTTGAGTTTTAATAAAAAATGTAATAGTTCATTTAGCGAACAAAAAATATTTTATTTCTAAATAAAGAGTAGCGACATTTACAAATAAAATGGGGAATTTTCAACAAAATGCATAATTTTTCCATCATAGTTACTTTTTTAAGCAGGAGGATCAATTTCAAAATACAAAGAATGAATTTTTAACGAAATATATGAATTATCAAGAAAATTTTTAAATTTTTAATTAAAAAAGATATAATTTGTACCAAAAATTATATAATTAAATTCTCAATTTAAAGAATCAATTTTCAATAAAAAAACTAAATTTCAACAACTTAGTTAAATCTACAAGCCAGGAAATAACTTTTTAACTAAAAGCCAAAAATGTAGATTTTCAACGAAAACGTTAGTTATCAAATGAAAAAAATTAATTATTTATTTACCCGTATTTAACTAAAAAGACAGATTTGCGACACAATAGTTCAATTAAAAAAAGAATGTTTCAGCCAAAAAAGAAAGAAAATGTCGAATTCTTAAACTTTCAAGAATGATATTCAAAAATCTAACAAAATTGTTAAATGTTCCACAAAATAATTACATTTTGAATCAAATAATTTAATTTTCATCCAAAAATATAAGTTTTCAATCAAGAAGATCAAATTTTTAACAAAAAAGACCAATTTCAACAAATTACAACAATTTTCAAACAAATATTTGAATTATAAGACTAAAAAAATTTTAACTAAAAATATAATAGGTAAATAATCATTTTAAAAAAGCCCCAGAGATCAATTTTCAGGTGAAATAACGAATCTTAAAAAAAAGGAATTTTTAATCAAATAGTTCAACTTTCAACCAAGGAGTTAAATTTTTAGTTTGAAAAGATAGTTTTTTTAATAAAAAATGTAACTTTGAATCATCAACCAAACAGTATTTTTTTATTTTAAAATAAGAAAAGTTGAATAAAACCAAAAAGGTGAATTTTCATGAAAATTTATTTAAACTTAATACTTAAATATTTAAGATTCTTATTGAAACAAACCCCAGTTAAATTTTATTTGTATTTGTGTTTTATTTAGCATATTACTAAGGCTAAATTAAAATTAAAAATTTTAATTCCCGGATTCAGAATTCATGGAATACAAGAATTTCAAGCAATTCATGGAATTCAATGCATCCGTGAAATTTAATTAAATCACGGAATTCATGGACTTCCACGAATTCCGTGATTTTCTTACATTCCATCAATTCAGTAAATACCCTAAATTCTGCGGATCGTTTGGATTTCGTGTATTGCTTAAATTTTGTAAATTCTTTTGATTCTGTTTATTTTTTGAATTAATTGAATTTTGCGAATTCCAATAACTTTGCGTATTCCGTGAATTCCATATACTCAGCACATTGCGTCAATTCCATGAATTCCATGCATTTCGTGTATTCCATGAATTCCATGCATTTCGTGAATTCCATTAATTCCATTAATTCTTTGAATCTCATGAACTCCTTAAATGTTATTCATTCTGTGAATTCTGCAAATTCAATGAATTCTGTGAATTCCTTCAATTAAATTCTATCAATTCCGTGAATGCCATAAATTCCGTGAATTCGACGAATTTCGAAAATTTCATTAATCCCGTAAATTCCATGAATTCTGTGAATTCTGTCATTAATTTCTTGAATTGCGAGAATTAATTGAATTCCTTGAATTCGATGAATGGCTTGAATTCCATGAATTCTTTGAATTGTTTGAATTCCATGAATTTTCTGTCGTGTAGAAGTGTTGTAGAATTCCAAACGTTTTTAACAGTGTAGAGCAATTTCACATTAAAATATTTTTTACACTAGAATCGTGAATTATTTTTTAAATCCTGTAGATTTATGATTTCGAAAAAAGTGATATTTACGTTGCTTAAAAGTCTATAGATTCATTAGCCCAAGAGGATATACTATAATTTTTGCCAATAAATTTTCATTCCTAAATATAACAATAATTGTATATAATTTAGTTTTTTATCGTTCTCGCTTGTAATGTCATAATCTCGTTTAATCGAGACGAGATGAGGCGAGAATTAGAATATTAAAACAAGAATCATTCTCGTTCTCAAAATTTTAGGATACATGTTTCGTGAGATTTGGAATTAAAATTTCCAGTTTCAACAAACTGGAAAAAACATATTTTTTGACAAATTGTTACCACCATTGTCAATATTATCAAATTTCCATTTGAATCTATTAGTTACAAACTTTGTTTGAGATTCTCTTAAAGCACTAATGTTTCCTTTAGAAATGGTTTGCACAACAAAGTGCACTAACTACCAACACCATACCTCCATAATACAATTTGGTGGTTAATGCTTTTGCAACTGCAACAGGCTTTCATAATACTAAACTTTACCAGGATTTTAAGAAAATAAATATTGTTTTGGGCAGTACCTTCATATGGAATTAAATGCCACTTACATATATGTTCCTTCCTTAAGTTTATAATACCTTACTAATATTTTTGAGAAGAAGACATAGAAAATCTTACGTTATCTTAAATGGAACGAGAAGACGTTAAAAATATTAACAACAAAAAGCAGATCCTACAATTTTTGGATAACCCCAAAAACGATTTTATAAAACATCTTTATCCAATCTTACAATATATTCTTTTAGCATCATCAGAAAATGTAAATTGCAAGACACGAAGGACGTCATGAACTTTTCCAATTCCACGAAACGATCCCTTTCCAGAAATCGTGTTCTTGAATTTGTTCAACCCTCTTTACATGCCTTATTTCCATTCTTTTGACATCATTCCTGGCTTCTGAGAGCTGCAATTCGAAGCAATTCCGAGGCTCTTAATAATCTGTTGATCGGCTGTTCTTCTCCTCTTTCGCAGGATCGCGTGGCGCACCTTCGTTTTCACGGCATGCAAAATAACCTGGTGAACTCATTGCCACCTGGAGAACACGTAAGAATAGTGCACATGCATCCTGGACGCGTCCCTGATTATGCTTCTTGCGATTAGCGGATTCGCATTATTGATTTGTGGATACGTCACCATACAACCTGGTTCAAACTGGGTGGCGCTTGACTATGATCGGATCTGAGCATCTTATGCAAATTAATAATGACAAGTCATGTCGATAGAAGTACTTGTATAATTAGGCATTGAAATCAGATATGTCCTCGTCTTGCTTTGAGGATCGATCGCTCTCAGAACTTGAAATTAATCACGACAGTAGCACAAGCATTGAAGACAATAGGAAAACTGAAAGGTATCATATCTGGTATTTCTTAATGTCCATGATAGAGTAAAGAGTTGGAGACATCACTCAGAATGTTAAAGTACAAAGAAAAAAGTGGGATTTTTGTTAGACCAATTTTGGGTTTGAAAGGAGCTGTAACAAAAAAGAATCACTCTTCACTGAAAAAAACATTTGCATTAAATCAAGTAGGCTAATTTACTTGGCTGATTTTACTTGAAAGAAGCAAGTATTTTCTTTTTACAAGGGACCGATTTTCTTGAATCAAGAAAATAATAGAATAAGGACAACTATTTGAATCAAGAATATATTTACTCTAAGCAAAAAACTATTGAGTTAATTTGTTCCATTATACTTATTTGCTTGAGATTTGATAAAATATTGAATTAAGAACATTATAATCTCATGATAAATAACTAAAACTCTAACAAAATGTTTCGTTATTTAAGTAAAAAATGAATGCATTTAGCGAAGAAATAACTTCTCTTAGAATAATGCTTGAATATTTTCCTTCAAATAATTATTTATTTTAAACGAATGTCACATTTACTTTAAAGATATCTATGTTATCAAGATAGAATCAGATCAGTTTTTTCAACATAGAAACTGTAGACTTGATGCAATAGACATCGCACACACACTATGAAAATGAATATAATGGTTTAAATTAATTTACTTTTTACTGCGTAAGTATCTTATTAAATATAATAATCAAAAAGTTTACACGATATGAAGTTGGTTCTCTTCGTCGCTAATACATTATGTTCTCAGCATGAAGCTGGTTCGTAGTGAAAACTCTTTTTCATTATTTCATTTTGAGATACAATTATTGTAAAAATCAATAATATTAATAAAATTAAAAACATTGGTGCACATAATCAATTTTAGTTATGCATCTGTGGATAGGAATTTCCAACTTTGATAAACTACTAACTGTAGGCTAACACAAATCAAATCGCTCATAAAACTATTTAAAAAAATTATAAGTTTATTACATTGGAAAGTTTTTGATGGTAAAAATTAAAAAATTTCAAATAGATTTGAAAAATGTGTTTTTAATTTTGAAATAATTATGCAACACTCAAAAGTGTGCAAAAGTGCAAACACTGAAAAGTGCAACACTCATTCCTAAAATTATTAAAAGGTTATAAATGTGTTGCGTCTATACTTTTTTTCGCTGATTATTTGAATTTATTATTCTTCTTAAAATTATACCATTTCGAATTATTTTGACCGAGAAACATTTTTGTGAATCGGAAAAAGACTGGGAAATTTTTTCCTCGATTAAAAAGGCCACCCTGAAATTATTTTTGTGTAGTGTTCAAAGTAACAAAAAATCATTCGAATTAAAAAATAATGATAAATATTCCTGCTAAATATAGAAATTCTTTTTTCTTTAAAGAAATATTACTTTTTTGGATTCGACTAGTATAAAATTGATTGAAATTTTTTTTAAATTTTGTTATGTGAACCTTATTTAATTTAAATTCGAGTTGCCAGACATAATTGTATTTTACTTACACACAATTTTTTTGTTGGGTAGTAGCAGTTTGAAAATAACAAAAATGGTCAAATTCATGAAAGTTATAAGTAAAAAAATTAGTTTTGAAAATATAAAATAATGTTGTGTTATTCTAATTTAAGATAAATAAGTTTTAGGCAACAAATTTTTTAACTTTAAAAAATGTTAATCTAGCCGAATCCAAAAAATTAATTTTTCCTTAATGAAAAAACAATTCCTTTATTAGGCAGGAATTTTTTCATAATTTTTAATTTTATATTCTTACTTGCTATCTGAAATAGTTAATATCTTGTTTTATATTTCTATATTATTAATTGGCAATGCAATGCTTCCCGCGTACTGTAGCGTACGTATAATGTTGCGATTTTAAATAATTAAGTATAGATTTAGGTTTTTAAAAATAAAATTAACAAAATTAAGTTTTTCAGTCAACGAATTCAATTATCATAGAAAATTTAATGCAGATATTATTTGCAAGTATATTTATGAAAACTTAATAAAAATAAGTTTTTTAGTCAAAGAATTCATTAATCATAAAAAATGTCTTGGAACACAAATGGTTAACATTTTGGCAATCACCCATATACATAAATAATTCTTTTTATTATATAAATAATAAAAATGAAATATATGGCTGTATTAACCAAGGTTATAATTTTAAAAAAATAGTTAAAAATTCAATTATTACAGTTTTCTTGGTCATTTAAAAAAATGTTATGCGTTTTTAAAGTAAAATATTTACGGAAAAAGAATTCAGTAACATTTTTTAAAATTTTATTAAGAACGCATTTCATTTTATAAAAGAACAATTAAAAATTGACAATTTTTTAATAAAATAATTGGGATTGCAGGGAAGAAGCAAACAAATATTTTTCGTCCGACCACCGTGAGGCTCAATCACTTTTAACCTGAATGTTCTTGCTAGTTAAAAATTTTGTTATATGAACCTTATTTCATTTAAATTAGGGTTGTAAGACATAGTTGTATTTTCTTTTCACAAAATTTTCGTGTTCGATAACAGCAGTTTGAAAATCACAGAAATGGCAAAATTCATGAAAGTTATAAGTGAAAAAAATAGTTTTGAAAATATAAAATGATCATGTGTTATTCTAATTTAAACTAAATGAGTTTCAGGCAACAGATGTTTTAACTTTAGAAACAAAATGGTAATCTAACCGAATTCAAAGAATTAATTTTTCCTTAATGAAAAACAAATTTCTTTATTAGGCAGGAATTTTTCAAATAATTTTCAATTTTATATTCTTAGTTGCTATCTGAAATAGTAAATATTTTGTTTTATATTTTTATGTTAATAATTGGCAATGCAATGCTTCCCTCGAACTGCAGCGCTCATATAATGTTGCTATTTTAAATAATTAAGTAGAAATTTAGGATTTTTAAATAAAATGATCAAAATTAGGGTTTTAAGGCAATGAATTCAATGATCATAGAAAATTTCATTTCAACATGTCATTAATTATAAAAAATTTAATGGGAATATTCTTAGTATGTATATTTATAAAAACTTAATAAGATTAAATTATTGAGTCAAAGAATTCATTAATCATGGAAAATGTCTTGGACTATAAATGGTTAACATTTTGGCAATCACCCATATACTTGTATAATTTTTTTTATTATGTAAATAATAAAAAATAAATATATGACAGCATTAAACAAAGTTATAAGTTTTAAAAAATGCTTTAAAATAAAATTATTACATTTTCTTGATAATTTAAAAAAATTATATGCTTTTTTAAAGCAAAATATTTAAGAAAAAAGAATTCAGTAAGATTTTAAAATAGTTTATTAAGAAGGCATTTCATTTTATAAAGGAACAATTAAAAATTGACACTCACAAATTTTTAAAATAAAATAATTGAGAATGCAAGAAGGAAGCCAACAAATATTTTTCAGCCGACCACCGTGAGATCGTTTTTAACCTGCAAGTTCTTGCATTAAAGGTTTCTATACAGAATTCTTGTTTCTTCCGATTTCGAAGTATTTTATATTTAAAAGAAAAATAAAGTATCGAGCATTCTTTTAAATAGGTAATATTTAAACTAGCGATAAATTTTATCTATATATTTTAAATTATTTTTTAGGAATTGTTATTTTTAATTGAAAACTGAGTTGAAAAGTATTATAAAAGAATTAAATAAATCGAACACTGTGCGTTTTACAAAGGTTTTTAAAAATCAGAAAATATTTATTCGTCACTGAGGTTATTAAAGCGTTTTTGAACTTACAATTTCTTTATTTTTTATATGCTTTAGATAGTTTTTAAGCGCATTAAATTTTCAAACAAAAAAGCATTGAGCCCATTGTAAAATAAGTAAAGTTCAATTATTTTTTGCATATTTTAAATTGTTGTTTTAGAAAAGCAATTCTATATTCAAATCTTTGTAAAAAAAGGGATGATAAAAGAATTCGATAAATTGAAAACTGTGCGGTTTATGAAAATTTTCGTATAGCTGAACATAATTTTTTGTCATTTATGTTATTGAAGTATTTTTGTACTTACAACTTTTCTTTATTATTTATTACCTTTGGGTCGTTTTTTAGCCTTTTAAATATTTATAAACTACAAGCATTGAGTCCCTCGTTAAATAAGTGAAATTTACTTCGCTTTTTGACATATTTCACTTTATAATTCGAAATAAATAATATTAAACGGGGGATTTTTCAATGAATTTCAATAATTTAAAGATATTTTAAAGAATTTAGAATATTTCAATCTATTTCAAAATAAAGTCACTTTTGAAAGATTATAAAGATTTTATACTATTTTTCAAGATTCTGAGGAATCTTGAATAGAATAAAAAGATTTTAAGGGATATCAAATTATTTCTAAAGAATGTTTAAAGTTGCAGGTATTTCAAGATTCCGAGAAATTTGAAAGGTCTTTTGAAGATTTCACGAGATATCAAACAAATTTCAAAGAATTTTAAATATTTGATAGTATTTATAACTATAAGTTTTTTCAATCCATTCTATAAATTAAAGGTATTTTAAAGGATTTCAAAGATTTTATGGCTTTTTTAAAGATTACGAGAAATCTTAAATAAAATGAAAAGATTTTGAGGGATAAAAATAGATTTCAAAGAATTTGAAATAGTTGAAGGTATTTTAAGACTTCAAGGATTTTTCAATAGATTAATTTTAATAAATTCAAGGAGTTTAAAGGATTTCAAAGGATTTACAGTATTTTTAATGGATTTAAGGAATTTTAAAAAGATTAAAAAGATTTTAAGGGATATTAAGAAAACTTTCAGGGAATTTAAAATCTTTAGGTGTGTTTTAAGAATCCACGGATTTTTCAATAGATTTTAATAAATTGAAGCGATTTTAAAGGATGTCTAAGATTTTATGTTATTTTAAAATATTCCGAGGAACCTTAAAAATATTTAAAGATTTCGAGGGATATTAAAAGATTTAAAAGAATTATACAAATTAAAGGGGATTTAAAAACTCTAAGATTTTTCAATCGATTTCAAATTGAAGGCATTTTTAAGGATTTCAAATATTTCATGGTGTTTTTGAAGATTTCGAGAAGACTTAAATAGAATACTAAGATTTTAATTTTTAGGGATAATAAAATATTCATAAATAATTTTAATAATTACAGGTATTTTAGTACTCCAAGGATTTTTTCAATCAATTGCTAAAGTTAAAGGAATTTTAAAGGATTTCGAAAAATTTATGTTATTTTTATGAATTTTGAGAAATTTTCAAGAGATTTCAAGGGATATCAAAAGATTTCAAAAAAATTTTAATAGTTACAGGTATTTCTAAATTCCAAGGATTTTTCAATAGATTTCGATAAGGTAAAGGATTTTAAAGGATTTCAAAGATGTTGTATTTTTAAAGATTCCAAGGAATTTTAAAGGTATTTTGAAGATTTCACGGGATATTAAAAAAATTTCAAAGAATTTTAAATATTTGCAAGTATTTATAACTATAAGTTTTTTCAATCGATTTCATAAATTTAAGTGATTTTGAAGGGTTTCAAAGATTTTTCGGCTTTTTTAAAGATTACGAGAAATCTTAAATAGAATAAAAAGATTCTAAAGGATAAAAACAGATTTCAAAGAATTTAAAATAGTTGAGGGTATTTTAAGAGTCCAATGATTTTTCAATAGATTTCGATACATTGAAGCAATTTTAAAGGATTTCTAGGAATTTTTAGTATTTGTAAAGATTCCGAGGAATCTTATAAATAGAATACAAAGATTTTAAGAAATATAAAAAAATTTCAAAAAATCAAACGATTTCGAAGAATTTTATTGATTTTATGGTATTTGTAATGATTTTAAGAAATTTTAAAAAGATTTTGAAGATTAAAAGGGATAATGAAAGACTTCCAAAGAATTTGAAATATATAAGGGTTTTTTGAAACTCAAAGATTTTTCAATCGATGTCAAATTAAAGGCTTTTTTAAGGATTTCAAAGATTTTATAGTGTTTCAAAATTTTACAAGGGATCTTAAAAAGAATAAAAATATTTCAAGGGATAAAAAAAGGATTTCAAAGAATTTAAAATGTTTCCAGGCATTTTAAGGCTCAAAAGATTTTTCAATAGATTAGTTTAAAGAAATGAAAGGATTTTAAAGGATTTAAAAAATTCCTAGATGTTTTTTAAGATTTTAAGGAATTTTAAAGAGATTTTAAAGATGAAAAACGATATTAAAAAGCTTACAAAGAATTTGAAATATTGGAGGGTACGTTAAATCTCCAAGGTTTTTCAATCGATATCAAATTGAAGGGACTTTTAAGGATTTCAAAGGTTTTATGGTGTTTTTAAAGATTAAGAGGAATTTCAAAGAAAGTTCAAGGGATATCACAAGATTTCAAAGAATTTGAAATGTTTAAGGGTGTTTTAAAACTCCAAAATTTTTCAATCTATTTTAAATTGAAGGAATTTTTAGGAATTTCAAAGATTTTATGGGTTTCTGAAAGATTACGAGGAATGTTAAAGAGAATAAAAAAATTTGAAGGAATATCAAGAAAATTTCGAAGAATTTGAAATATTTGAGGGGACGTAGAATCTCCAGGATTTTTAAATTGATTTCAATAAATTAAAGAAATTTGAAAGGATTTCAAAGATTTTATGGTATTTTTAATAATTCCGAAGAATTTAAAAGATATTCCAAGGGATATCAAAGGATTTAAAACAATCTGAAATATTTGAGGGCATCATAAAACTTCAAGATTTTTCAATCGATTTGAAGAAATTGAAGGGATTTGAAAATATTTCAAAGATTTTATGGTACTTTTGAAGATTCAGAGGAATTTCAAAGAGATTTCAAGAGATATCCAAAGATTTAAAAAAATAAAATATATAAGGATATTTTAAAACTCCAAGATATTTCAATCTATTTCAAAATAGAGGCATTTCTGTAGGATTTCAAGGATTTTAGGGTGTATTTAAAGATTATGAGAAATCTTAAAGAGATTAAAAAGATTTTATAGGATAAAAGAAGATTTCAAAGGTTTTAAAATATTTAAGGATTTGTTAAAATTCTAAGGGTTTTCAGTAGATTAATTTCAATAAATTAAAGAATTCTAAAGAATTTCAAAGATTTCGTAGTATTTTTAAAGATTTTTAGGAAATTAAAGATTTTATAATATTTTAAAATATATTCCGAAGAATTTCAAAAGAGATTTCAATGGATATCAAAAGATTTCAAAGAATTTAAAATATTCAAGTGTATTTTAAGATTCCAACGATTTTTCAATCAATTTCAATAAATTGAAGCGATTTAAAGGATTTCAAATATTTTATGGTATTTTTAAAGATTCGTTTCGAGATAATAAGTTTTAAATTGAAGGCATTTTGAAGAATTTCAAAGGTTTAAGGTGTTTTTAAAGATTGCAAGGAATCTTAAAGAGAATAAAAAGATTTGAAGGAATATCAAAAAATTTCAAAAGATTTAAAATAGTTAAGTGTATCTTAATATTCGAATGATTTTTGAATAGATTTAAATAAATTGAAGCGTTTTTAAAGGATGTCAAAGATTTTATGGTGATTCAAAAGATTCCAAGGTACTTTAAAGATAATCGAAGATTTCAAGGGACATTAAAAGGTTTAAAAGAATCATACAAATTTAAGGGGATTTAAAAACCATAAGATTTTTCAACCGATTTCAAATTAAATGCATTTTTAAGGATTTCAAATATTTCATGGTGTTTTTAATGATTTCGAGATAACTTTAATAGAATAAAAGGATTTTAATTTTTAGGGATATCAAAATATTTATAAACAATTTTAATAGTTACAGGTATTCAAAGACTCCAAGGATTTTTCAATGAATTGCTTAAATTAAAGGAATTTTAAAGGATTTTAAAGAATTTATGTGATTTTTAGAAATTTCAAGATTTTTTAAAGAGATTTGAAGGGAAATAAAAAGATTTCAACGAATTTGAAATATTTCAGGTTATTTTGAAAGTCCAAGATTTTTCAATCGATTTCAAATTAAAGACATTTTGAAGGATTTAAGAGATTGTATGGAATTTTTGAAGATTCCGACGAATCTTAAATATTATAAAAATATTTTAAGGGATATCAAAATATTTTTAAAAATTGAGTAGTTACAGATTTTGTAAGATTCCAAGATGTTTTTAATAGATTTCAATAAATTGAAGGATTTTACAGGATTACGAAAGTTTTATGGTGTTTTTAATGATTCCGAAGAATTTCAAAGGGGTTTTAAAAGAAATTGAAAGCTTTCAAAGAATTGGAAATATTTAAGGGTGTTTTAAAACTTCAAGATTTTTCAATTGATTTCAAATTGAAGATATTTTTAAGGATTTTATAAATTTTATATTGTTTTTAAACGTTGCGAGGAATCTTAAAGAGATTTGAAATATTTTAAGGGATGTCAAAAAACTTGCAAAGCATTTGAAATATTTGAGGGTGTTCTAAAAACTAATTATTTTTTAAGCGATTTCAATAATTTAGAGGTAATTTAAAGGATTTCAAAGATTTTATGGTATTTTAAAAGATTTCAAAAAATCTTCAAAGGATTTTAAGAAACCTTCAAGAATATCATTGATTTTAAAATAAAAATATTTTTTGATTGAAATATCAACTATATTAGATTTTTCGTAAAGAATTAATTTTTGTTTGTTTGTAAATTCAACTATTTGGTCAGAAATTTTAATGCTTTTTTTCGAAAATTTAACAATTGAGTTTACAACTCCATAATTTAACTATTTTGTTTTCAACCAAAAATGGATTGTTTTTGGTTGGAAACTCAACTATTTGATTTAAAAATTCATGTATTTGTTCAATTTTCGTATTTTGAACTTAAAAATTTGCCAATTTTCTTAACAATGAAAGATTCTATTATTATGGTAGAAAATTGTATTATTTAGTTGAAAGTTATTCTACTTTGTTGAAAATTCAACTATTAGTTTGAAAAATCGTATATTTTGTCAAAAATTGTTTTCTTTTTATGAAAATAAATTTTCTAAACTGCATCTTTCATTATTCCAATTTTGTTTAAAAAATAGGCTATTTTAGATGAAAATACAAATATTTGCTTCAAAATTAAGTGTTTTCAAAAAAACTCTTTCTTTTGTTGCTTTTTTTTAGCTAATAATGATTTTTCTAAAGTTCAGAATTCAATTATTTGGTTAAAAATTAATGCCTTTCGTTCAAATTTTTATTTTTTTATTTTGAAAACCTATTTTTTGAACTGAAAGTTCCACTTTTCTATGTTTGTTTCAAAATTACTTGGCTTTACTTAAAAATTAACTATTTGGTTAAAAAATTTACTTTTTTGAAGAAATTTTTTTTTTGACAATTAATTTTTTTAATTAAATTAAATATTCCATTTTTTATGGAAAACTATTGCTTTCAGTTGAAAATTCAACTATACTATTGCAAATTGATGTGTTTTGTTACAAATTTGTCTTTTTGTTGTTGTTGAAAATCCAGTGTTTGAACTCCAAATTTAACTATTCTATTTTGATTTCAAAAGTAATTGGTTTAAGTTGAAATTCCAAATATTTACTTGGAGATAAAATTTTTTTTGAAAATTCTTTTCATGTTGCTGATAAGGACATTTATTGATTAATTCAACTATTCCGTTATTACCTGAAAATTTAATTTCAATTGTTTCAATATTCTATGTTTGAAAATTACTTGGTTTTACTCAAAAAATGAAGTATTTGGCTGAAAATGTACTTTTTTGCTGAAATTTTTTTTGGTGACAATTAATTTTCTTAACTATATTAGGTATTCCATGTTTTATTAAAAATCGATTGCTCGTAGTTGAAAATTTAACTATTTGTTTAAAAATTCATGTGTTTTTTTACAAATTTGTGTTTTTGTTGATGTTGAAAACTGTTTAAAATGCAAATTTTTAATATTCTATGTTGTTTTTTGTAAATTAATTGGGTTTAGGTAAAAATTAAAGTATTTGTATGAAAATATTTATTTAGCTTGACAAGTATTTTCCTTACTGATATTTTAACTATCCAATTTTTTCCTAAAATAGATTTTTTAAATTTAAATATGTCACTATTTCAATGAAAATTCATGTATTCTTATAAAAATTCTTATTTTGGCTTAAAAATTTACTCATTTTGTTGAAAAATAATATTTTTGGGTTCAAGATTCTATAATTTTGGTAGAAAGTTCAACTACTCAATTGAAAATCAACTTTTTGGTTAAAAATTCATCTATTTGACTGAAAACTCATTAATTCATCAATTTTCTCGAAAAATTGTCTTTTAAGGTTGAAGATCCTATTTTTTGAGTAGAAAACTCAACTATTTGGTTTAAAATTAACTTTCTAGATGAAAGTACTTCTACTTTGATGAAAATTTAGATATTTGAATAAAATTGCATCTCTTGTGGTAGAAAATAAAAAAAAAATTTAATTCGTATTTTCAGGTGGAGAATTCACCTTCTTGGTCAAAAAGTTCTGGGATAAAAATTCACCCTTCTTGGTTAAAAATTCAAATGTAAAAAAAATTATTTTACTTTAAAATTCAACAATTTGTTGGAAAATTTGACTATTCTCTTGAACATTCGTCCCTTCAACTTAAAGTTTAGCAATTTTATTTATAAGTAATTTAACTGTTTTGCTCGAAAATCAATTTTTTGGTTGCAAGTTAAATTATTTAAATAAAAAATCGTAATTTTTGGTCAAAAATTCAAATGCTTTATTTAAAATTCGCCTTTTTGGTCTCAGTCAAAAGAGCAACTGTTTTAGGTTGAAATATAATTTTTTTTTATTTGAAAATTTAGTTAAAAATTCAACTTCTTTGTTGAAAATGTAATATATTTCTTATTCAAATCTGAATAATTTCGTATTAAATTCAAGATGGTGATACATTAATTTTATTTAAAAAAATTGATTTCATTTAATTTGCAGAATTCCTGAACATAAAACCAAGAATCCAATGATACTACGAAAAGAAAAAAATGATTTCTTTTGGATAAAAGCAAAAAACAAGGAAAGAAAAATGAGTAGGCAGTCAAAAAAATCCTTTTCCTTTTTTTATTTCTTTTGTCTTTAATTTTTTCAAAATTCAAAAAGAAAATTTTATGATGGTTGTCCAAATTTGGACGTTGGATTCCTGATTTTATTTTCAGGAATTCTACACATTAACTTAATTATTGACTGTTAAATATTATTTTTAATTTGATTTCATCGCATTTGAATTTCTTAAATTAAATTTTTTTTATCTTATTCTTCTTATTCTCTATAACATATCAGCATGGTTTTCATATCTTCATCCCTCGAAATTCTTCAGATTAATTTAAACGAGTACCAAACAATAACACATCGTACTTGACGTTTTGCTGATAAGATAGGGATTCTTCTCAACAATGTGAAAAAAAATCTGCATATGATGCACATATAGAAAACTCCCATGAATAAAATAAGTGCAAAAAATGCAAGTGTGAGTTGAACGATAATTCTGCACTTGCCAGGATGATAATGTTATCTCTCGACGCGACAGATGAATCACGCAGACCCATTCCTCTTCTACTTGAATTTCACTGCATTGAGTGCACTCCAAGTTACGTGCCTTTAATCACTTTCACCTGATTACCAAGAATTCAACTTAAAATAAATTTTATATATTTTATACATAAATATTTTTCTGTATTTTTTCGTAGAACTTCTTAGTTGAAATTTCACGTTTCTGGTTCGAAATTCATCTATTTGGTTTAAAATTAATGTAACTTGTTAAAACTTAAACAATTTCGTAAGAAGTATCCGTTTTTGTTTAAAAAAATCATATGTTTTAATCAAAGATTCATCTATTTTGGTTAAAACTCATTCTGCTTAATATGTAACTCAATAATTTAGTTAAAAAGACATTTTTTATAAAGAATCTGCATTTTGGATAAAATTTCATTTCTTTATTTAGAAATTAAACTATTTCGTTGAAAACTCATTGTTTTTAGTTGGCAATTTTATTTACTCAAAATCTTACTATTCCAGTCGAAGATTTATAATTTTAGTTGAAAAATAACTTCTTCAGCTAAAAAATTAACTATTTTGTTATTTTTTTTTCAAATTATTTTCAAACTGCAAATTTAACTGTTTCATGTTTGGTGTAAAATTGATCAACATTAGTTGAAAATTTAACTAATTCGATGAAATGTCATGTATTTGGACAAAAAATTACTTTCTTTCGGTATGAAATTATAGAAAAGTCTTTTCGGGTTAAAAGTTGAATTACTTTGATTAAAAAAAGCCAATATTTGGCTCACTATAACTTCTTCTTGTTGAAAATAAACATATTTGGTTAAAACTTTATATTTTTGGTGGAAAATTAACGATTTTTTTTCAAAATTAATTTTTGGTTAAATATTTGGTTATTCAGATGAAACTTCGTTGTTTTTAAAATAAAAATTTAACTTTTTTTTAAATCGTTGCTTTCTGGTTGACTAATTTTTCTTACTGAAAATTTCACTAGTAAATTTAAAGATTTATTACGAAAGTAAAAAAATGTACCTATTTTATTATAAAATGTATTATATTGTTAAAAAATCGTTTTTTTTATATTTGATTTTTAAACTAAAAGTTTAACTACTATCTTTGTGGTATGAAATTTATAGTTTTTAGTTGAAAAAACAACTAATTTGCTGATTTTTTGCTTAATTGCCCTTTATGGTAGGAAATTCTTTGTCTTGTTTGATTTTTTTTTAATTCGTCTTTGTTGGTAGAAAATTAAAATTTTACTTTCAACATTCAATTATTAATTTTTTTTAATAAATATAATTGGTTATAAAATTGTATTTTTACTCCAAAATTAACCTTTTTGGTTAAAAATTTATTTTTTGTCTAATTACTTGATTCTTTTGTTGAAAATTCATTTTTATTTTTTTGTTAAAAAATTTATTTTTTAAATGAAAATTCAAGTATTCCATTTTGGGCAGAAAAGTGATGGTTAAAAAAATTTTAATTAATTAAAATAAAAAAATTCTAACCTTTACAACTTTGTTAAAAAGTATCCCTTTTAATTGAAAATACAACTGCTAAGTTGCAAATTCTTCTTTTTTGTTGAGAATTATTAGATCAATTCGAAAATTCGTCTGTTAATGATTTAAAATTAAAATCAGTTTTGATTGAAATATGAACGTTTAATTTTTTGTTGATAATTTTTTTATTTGTTTCTTTAGTTCAAAATTAATTTTCTCAACTGGAAATTTAACTTTTTTATTATTGTTTGATAATTTATCTGTTTGAGTCGAAAAATAAAAAATTTGGTTCAACTTTTTTTACTTCTTTATTAAAAATATTAAATATTCCATTTTTTTTTAATTGATTTTTTTTCTACTTACTCAGTTTAAATATCAACTATTCCATTTTTATTTGAAAATGGATCTTTTCTAGTCAAAAATTCAAAGAATTGATTAAAATTTGAACTCATTTTTTATAAATTAATTTTTTTTTCTGATGAAAATGTAAAGATATATTTTTTTAATTCATTTCGTTAAGTTCAAAATTCTTTTTTTTTACTGGAAATTTAACCATTTCAGTATTGTTTGATAATGTCTCTGTTTCAGTTGTAAAATAAAAAAAAAATTTTTTTACTTCTTTCGTTAAAATGTTCTTTTACAGGAATCTTATACAAATAAGTAAAATAATTATAGTTAAATTGTAGACAAGTAGAACTTTTTCCTATTAGGGACTGTCCTTAAATTTTGTAACAATTTGAAACAATTTTCTCCTTAACATTATCTTTTTAGTTAGAAATTTTACACTCAAAAAAATGTCTGATTAAATCAACCAGAATTCTGATTAAATATGCCTTAACTTTTTTTTCTGGTTAGAGAAACCAGAAATCTGGTTGTATTGACCAAATTTTCTGGTTAATTGAAACAGAGTTCTGGTTGCTCAAATCAAAAAACGATTCTGGTTGATTTACCCAGACATTTTTTTGAGTGTATTATTTAGCTGACAATTTAATAATTTTCCTGAAAAGACAACCTTTCTGGGTGGAAATTCAACTGTTTTATTAGAAATTCGCCTTTTTGGGTCAAAAATTCAATTCTTTTCGTAGAACATTAACATTTTGTTTAAAATTCATTAGTAGGAATATTTTACTTTTTGTATTAAATGCACCTGTTTGAGTAGAAGTTTAATTTTTCTTTGACAAAAATTTAGGATAAAATTAGTTCATTTTTTACAATTATTGTTTTGATTTTGGAAAACTAACTGAAATCTTCATTGGATGAAAATTTACCTACTCTTTTTAAAATTATTTTTTTTTGATAAAATGCAACTGTTTCTTTTTTTTGAAAATTCAACAATTTTGTTTCAAAATAATACTTTTTGGTTGAAAATTCTGCTGTTTTCTGAAAATTTAACTATTTCATAGAATTTCCTAGGAACTATTGATTTTCGTTTAAATTTATTATTTTTATTTTGAAAAGAGAATTGAAACCTTTTCTTGATGAAAATTCAAATATTGTATTGAAATTTGTTTAATTTAAAAATCCCTCTATTTTAACAGAAATTTCATCCTTCTTGGATAAAAGTCCAACTCTTTGGTTGAAAAATCTAATGTTTTTTTGAAAACTTAACTATTTCGTTGAAAATGTACTTTCTGTTTAATATTTATATTTTGGTGTTGAAAAATTTTTGGGTAAAAACTAAAAAAAAAAAGGTCGCTTTTTATTAAAAATGTCATATTTCTTGAATAAAAAGTAACTATTTCGTAGAGAATTCAACAATTTTGTTGAAAATTCATTTTTGTTGTTCTTAAAAATTTAATCTTTTTCGTAAAAAATTACTTTTTTTTTAAGATTTACATTTTTAGTGACAAATTCAAATATTTTGTTGAGAGTTTAACTATTTTGTTGAAAATTAATCTTTTTTCAATGAAAATTTAACTGCTTAGGTAAAAGTTAAACTGCATTGTTAAATTCTTTTTTGTCTCGTGAAAAAGTCTTGTTTTTTGGTTAAATATTCATTTCTTAATTGTTTTACTTTACCATTTTTTAAGATTGATCTTTTTTAGTTGAAAAATCTCCATTTTTTATGTAAAAAAAAATAATAATTTTCTTGGTTTGAAATTTGATTTTTGTTGGGGGAAAATGCATCAGTTTCGCGGAAAGCCGAATTTTTTTTTGAAAATTAAATTTTTGTGCAGAAAATTCGTCTTTTGTTTTGAAGGTTCAACAATTTGGATCCACTTTATTTATTCTTTTTTGTATAAATTTCATCAATCTTTATGTTATTTAATATTGTAAAAAAACTAATCACCGAATAAGTAACTGATAAGCTCATAACGTAAAAAGCATTGAAGAATTATTTTTAGTGAATCGTTAAAGTAACTTTTATTCAACATTTTTTAAAAAATTGAAGTTATTTATAACATTTTAAACTATTTCAGGAAAAATAAAAATATATTTGCACATAATTTCAATTTTTAAGAAAATTCGAATTGCTACTTAATTTAAAACGTCCTAAATTTGATCTTTACGTAATTCAATATTTTGGTCAAAATTCATTAGCTAATAATTAATTATATAGTTCACAACATAATAACCCTTAAGCAATTATTTTTATTGAAAAAATCAAATTATGTCGGCTTTATATTTTTTTTATAACTTGAACCTTAATTTCTGAATATTTTAATAATGTTAATAATATAATAATAATGTTAATGATTAATTAATGAGTGCAAAACATGAAAATCATTTATTAATCATTTTTATTTAAATGTATGTACATATAATTTGAAAATTGCATTCAAATACTCATTTTACAACGTCAAAAAAATTTGAAAGAATTATTATTATTATTATTATTATTATTATATTTAACTTCAATCTTCATGCAATTTAATATTTTTAAGAGAGTTAATCAGCTAATAATAATTAATCACTTATTGAACTACCCTCGTAAGATTGAAATCAAATTTAAATTCTTTTTTAACGTCCTATAATCAAGTTGAAATAAAACAAAGAATCAAGCGACTAAATGGCCCTGCAGTCTCATAAATGGCTAATTTTGAATTAAATATCGTACATCACTCGCAGTGTTTCACACGTCTCCTCCCATGGAGCTCGACAACAGTCCATGCAAATAAGTAATTATTTACATTCGAAATAATTATAGTTTATATTTTTCTTCAAAATTTAATTAATAATAAACTTTTAAACTAATTCCATAAATAATTAAAATATATGTTCATATATTTTTGATATCAGAATTCAGATATTAATTTCAAATCACAAAAATGTACAAACATCATGTAATTGGAATAGGGGTATTTTAAACATCAATAATCTTTCATTATAAAAATTATAGCCTATATTTAATCGAATAAACCTTAATGTAAATAATAAATTTATATACTTAAGTGAAATCATTTAAAATTAAATCTTAATTTAATTTAATATTGCAAAAAAATTAATCAGCCAGTAATTTCAGTGCTATGAATTGCAAAATGAATCGAAAAATTTATAATTTTTAAAAATTATATAATTTTAAGAAAGCTTAAGCTAGAAACATTAATTTATCCATTAAAAATTGCTTTAAAATCTTTATAAATATTATCTTAAACATTTATTTTGCAAAAAGAAATTTAAAAATTTTCCAGTAATCTATTTATAATTTTATGATCTTGAAACTTGAATTTTTTCTGCAATTTTTGGAAAATTCTGCAAAAGTAAAAAAAATTACCTTAAAATCATCGAGATTATTTTTTGAAAACGAAATTATCATATGTTCAAAGTGTTCAAACATCGACATTGTGTTTTACTTGTTTTTAAATTTTTTCAAATTTTAAATTACTTTGAAAACTTTCCAAAATTCCGGAATATATTTTGAGCTTCCTCGAATATTTTCAAATTAATAATAGATCATTTATCATTTATTATTCAAATTTGATTTAAAATCTTTTAAAATATTTTCTTCAATTAAATTTTTTTAAACAAAAAATCGTTTAAAATTTTACCAAGAAACTTTAAAAAACATTTTTTTTAAACTTTAAAGATCCTTAAAATGCTTCAAATTTTAATTTCGACATCTTGAAAATTCTAAATTCAGTTTTTTATTTTTCGAAATCTTTTTCGAACACTTTAAAATTGTTTAGTTTTTAATATTTGATTTATAACTACAAATTTTTAATCAAAATAAAAATATTGCTAATTATTCAATAAAATGTTTTCAATAATTAGTAAACTTCAAATTAAATTGCTAAGAATGCAATATTTTAAATTGGATCAATATATTAAAACAATGTTTAATTGAATGCGAGCATTTAATTATGAATATATTAATTTAAAATTGTTTAAAAATGTTTAATATTTCATCAAGTTTCAATCGAAATAACTACTACTAATTACTGCTTAAGCTTTAAAATAAAAAATTTATATTTTCTAAATTAAAATCAGTAACTTACTTAATTTTGCAAGGTAAAAACAAATTTTTGAAATGTACAAACTTAAACTTCAATGTTAATTTTTTTATTTTACCATGAAAAAATACAAGAAATAATTAGCTATTTGTATAGAGCCGTATTTTTTGAGTTAAATTTTGTACATTTTTCTAATAAAAAAGTAGAGATTTTAACAAAAATAAAAAATCTACAAATGTATCAAATTTTTTCTTGTATTTCAGGGTACGAGTCTGCAATTTCCGATTCTGGACAAGAGATTACATCGAAAAACCGCAGAGGACTTCTTGGAATAAAAATGAGAACGGATGAGTGCATTCCTTGGAACTTTATTTTTAGATCTTTTATTGAAGATAAATGCAAAAGAAAATATATTTTTTTTAAATTTTCTTCAATCAGAAATGATAGCCAGCTTCATTTCCCCATATTTTCCCCTTTCTCTTATTTTTCTAAAAATCCCCTATAATCCCTATATTTAGGAATTTTATCAAAATTTTCCCTTTTTAAACAAAAAAGAAACAAGAGAAAATTCTCGATTATCTGTGCAAGAAAATAGAAAAAAATTAACACGATTGCTTCAACATTGTCGCGAAAAAAAATTAAAAATGTATCTCACATCTAATTAAAGTACTTTTATTATTATAATATTTAACTTAAAAAAGATTATTTTATTTTGATATCTAAAAAATTGGGTTAATGAAATTTTGTTGAAAATCTTTTAATCATTGTTCTTGGTAACCTGATTGGATTTTTATTACTTGAATTTGTTCTATATCAACTTAAAAATTTTAAAACGAAATCTAACTGTAATAACTTTTTATGAGAAAACTCAAAAAATCGTATGAAAATTAAAAAAAATTCGGGCTTTTTAATAATAAATTATTGAAAATATAAAAATTTTTTTGTCAGTGCTTTTCAGACTCAGAGATTATTTAAAAAAAAATATTTTATTACAAGATCATAAGGCTTACAATTTAAAAAATTTCAAGTTTAGATTCGCGTTTTTTCATCGGAAATTGGGATTTATAAATAAAAATCATCTACAATTTTGAGTTTTGTTATTGAGCGTTTTAAGCCGAAAATTGATTTTGTTAAACAAAAACTATTAGAATAAAAAAATGTTGATCCATTTTAGGCTTTAAATTTCTTTTTGACCAGATTTTTTATTAATAATAAGAGATTATTCGATTTCAAAGACTAAAATTTTGCAACTGTTTCTCGATTATGTTAGCGCTTTTTATTGAAAATGGGGATTTAAAACAATAATAATTTGATTTAAGTACAATGCTTTTGGATTGAAATAATTAAATTTAAAATATTTAACAATTTCGAATCGCCGCAGGGTTTTTCGGCAGAAATTTATAATTTTTATAAACAAAATGTTTTGAGGTTTCAAATAACTTTTACCTTAATATATTAAACCCAATAATTGAGTTTTCAACAAAAAAATCATTTTTAACCGAAAAATAAGAATTAAAAAAAAAACCTGAATTTTTAACTTAAAAAAATCCATTTTACAGCAAAAATGTAGTATTTGATTTTCAGTTCAAAAGATAAATTTCAACAAATCAAAATGAATTTTCAAATAAAATTATTAATCTTCAACTGGAATAGTTTAATTGTCAGAAAAAAAATTTCAACCAAAAAGCAAAAAATTTTTTACAAGGTGTCATTCAAGAAATGAATTCTCAACCAAATTTTGGAATTTTCTAAAAATTAGAATAATTTTGTAAAGAAAAAGTATAAATTTTCAATAAAAAAATATAATCGGTATGTCAACCACAAAAAATGAATTTTCAACAAAATGGTTGATTCCTCAACCAAAAAGTCGCAAGACAACAAATTAGTTTCTTTTCAAACAAATTGTTTAATTTTCAACCAAAGAGATGATTGTCAACTTAAAAAATTTATTTTCCAGCAAAATTAAACTATTTAATTTTCAGTTTAAAAATTAAATTTCAGCCAAAACAAAATTAATTTCTAAATACAATTATGAATCTTTGACTGAGATAGTTTAATTTTTAGAGAAAAAATTTGCATTCAAAAAGCGAAAACTTTTTAACAGAGTGTCATTCAAAAAAGTACTTCTCAACCTAATTTTTGAATTTTCTAAAAATTAGAATAATTTTTAAACAAAAAGTATTTGCGTTTCAAAAAAATGGTTTAATTTTCAACCAAACAGATCAGTTTTTAACTCAAATGATACACCTTTAACAATAAATTAAATTTTAAACAAAGTAGTTAAATATAAGACAAAGTAGTTTAATTTTCAACTACAAAAGATGAATTTACAATTAAGAAAGGAATAGTTGAATTCTCAGTTAAAAAACTTAATTTTCTAACAAACAAAAAAACAATTAAAAAATAATAATTCTCTTTTAAACCAAAAAAATTTGAACTAAAATCTGAAATATTCTACCGAAAAACTGATTTTTTTAACCAAGTTTTTAAAATTTCAACCAATTTGCTAAATTTTCTACCGAGATAAATGAATTTTCAACAAAAACGACAAAGTTTCAACCAAAAATAAAATGAGCGCACTTTCAATATAAAAAATAGTATATTTATCTCTCTCTACGCTTCTTATAAACATTTTTTTGATAAACAACTTTTGTCTATTAATTTTTTTTCGAAACTTGCGTCGTTTTTGCCAAAATTGTAATTTGTTAACGTTGTTTTTTACGATTACAATAGAAACTTTGCGTCCTATAATAAATAATTTCTACCAAATTTGTATTCTCATTTTAGTAAACAATTTTTGCCTATTCTTTTTTTCCATGTTTTGGGTTGTTTTTCCAAAAGTTGTATTTTTTAAATTTTTCAATATTACTTTTTGCGATTAAAAAAAAATTTCGCGTCCTATCAAAAACTGATTCATTTTTGATAACATTTTTTTACGATTAAAAGATAGAATATGCATTTCATTAAACAAATGGCTGAAACAAAATTGGTTTACCTTCTTGTGATGAAAATTTTTCTTCCCTACATTATTGTATATCTCGTATAGTTTTTCTGCAAAATGAAACTTTTCATTTTTTACCAAACATTTTCGATGGATAAAAAATTTATTATGAAATCCAGACTGATTTTTTTCATTGCTATACGATCAAACAAATTTTTGTTCATCTCAAATATAATTTTTGTTCAATTCAAATAAATGTTGTTTAAATAAAATAAAATTGAATTGAAATAAAGTTTGTTTAATTCAAATAAAAAATTCTTTTAATTAAATAAACTAAACTCAAACAAATTTTTTTCAAACATTTTTCTGAGCGAGTGGTGCAGTGGATTGCCAGAGCTGACTGTCGTCACACGTCGTTGTTCTAAAAATGTGACCATTAGGGCAGCTTAGCCGCCAAAAAAAAATAAATAAAAAACACAAAAAAATTCGAAACTGAATAGGCACACGAGCATAAGTCTTGTCCTTTTTTAATTTAATTTAAACAATAAAAGTTGTTTCAACAATTAACAAAAAATGGAATTGACCAAAATCCGCTGGGAATCGAACCCAGGCCTTCCAATTTTCGGTAGGGCGCTCTACCAATTAACTTAGTGGGTAGAGCACCCAACCGAAAATTGGAAGACCCGAGTTCGATTCCCAGCGGAACAGGCGGGAAGGATCTTTTTTCACAGATACAATTTGTTTTAAAATTTTAGAAGAATGTAAAATCCTGAATTTAAGGGGTATCTGAGATCAATAGTGTGATAATACAGATTTCATAAAATATATTAATCTTCCACCAATTAGTTGAATTTTTAACTTGTCATGAATTTTTTTTACCAAAAATAGAATAGTTACATTTAAAAAATTACCCCCCCCCCCCCAAACGGATTCCCAACAGAATAGTGAAATTATCAAGTAAATAGTTTAATTTTTAAGCAAACAGTTTAATTGTCTACCGAAGTAGTATTATTTTTAATAAAAATATGAATTTTTAACGAAAAAATTATTTATCTACCGAATGGTTTAATTTTTAACACAAAAAGACGAATTTTCTACAAAACAGCTGCATTTTTAACAAAAGAAAATCAATTCATGTACAAATAACCTAATTTTAAACTAAAATAATGAATCTGCAACTAATACAAATATTTATTTCCTAAGTTATTTAACTTAAAAAAACTAGTTAATTTTTCAAAAAAAAGATTGATTTTTAGCACAATATAAAATAAATTTTATTTTTGCAAAAAATATTTTAATTTTTAATCTAAAATAGTGGACTCGAAAAAAAAGACAAAATTTTCAACAAAATAGTTGAATTTTGAAACAAAGAGATACATTTTTAACTAAAATGATGCGAATCTTGAGAAACAATTAATTTTCGAAAAAAGTGTACTACTTCAACTAAATAGTGCAAGTTTTAACGGAAAATTTTATTTTTTAACCAAGAAGATTAATTATCTACAGAAAAATATTAATTATCAGCAAAATACATAAATTTTCTATCAAATAGTTGAATTTTTAATTATAAAGACAAAATTTTCAACCAAAAATAAAAGAGATAAATAATTTGTTTTCCAACCAAATAGTTCAATGTTTTGCTAAAGAAGTTTACTATTCATTCAAAAGTATAAATTTTGAACAGAAAAGTTAATTTCTAACAAAATAGTTTCCTGTTTAATCCCAGAAGATTATTAAATTAAAATTTTTTAACCAAAAATAGAAGTTACATTTTTTGATGAAAGAGTTATTTTTAATTGAAAAAAAGAGTCTACAACAACGTAGTTAAATGTTTAAATAAATAGTTACATTTCTAAGAAAATAGCTTATTTGTGTACCAAGCAGTTTGATTTTCAAACAGAAATATAAATTTTCCACCAAAAAGTTATTTATCGACCAAATAATTTATTTTTTAACCAATAAGGTTAATTTTATATAGAAAAATACTAATTATTAACCAAATACATGAATTTTCTAACAACTTTTAGAATTTTTAACAAAAAACTGGAAGAGCTACATTTTCAGGTTAAATAAAAATAATTTTTAGCAAAAAAAAATGGAATTTGAAACAAAATAGATAAATAATTAAATAGATAGTTTAATTATTATTATATTTTGGTTGAAAATTCAACACCTAACTTGAATGTTGAAAACATTTGTTTTGAAATATCAACTATTACATTTTTCGTTGGAAATTCAATTATTTTGTAGAAAAATCATCTTTTTGGTTTGAAAATTTTCTTTCTTTACTGAAAAACATTTTTTGTGAAAACTCAAATCCTTTGTGAATAATTCATTCTTTGGTTTTAAGATTCGTCGTTGGAGTTGAAATTTTATATTTTAATCCTGAAAATTCAACTATTTTGTAGAAAATTCATCGTTTTGGTAAGTAACTTCAACAGTTTGATTAACTGGGCATTTTTTCAAAAATAAAATACTTAGTTGAAAATTGATCTTTTTGGATTGATTTAAATGAGTCTTATTTGAATCATTTTAGTTGAAAATTAACTATTTTCTTGGAAAATCGTTTTTTTTTGTAAAATTAATCTTTTTGATTTAAAATTAACTTGCTTGGTTTAGAGTACAAATCAAAACAAAAACAAAATAGTTTAATTTTGAACTAAATAGTTGAATTTCCCACCTGGCTGAATCTTGAAATGTAAAATACAACTTTTTTTTAAGATTGTTGAATTTCTGACTGCGAACTTTTCTAGAAAAAAGTACGAATTTTTAATCGATGAAGAAGAATTTATAACAAAACCTTTGAATTTGAAACAAACTAAATAAATTGTAAAAAAAGTTTAATTTTTCACCCAGAATGATGATTTTTTCAGAAGACAGTTGAATATTTAATTCAAAACGAAAAATTTTCTAACCAGAAAGACGAATCATTAACAAAACAGTGACATTTTTAATAAAAAGGATGACTTTTTAACCAAATAATTCAATAAATTAATTTCTTTAACCAAAAATTGCTGCATTTTCAACCAAATAATGATATTTTCAACCCAAAAAGACGAATTTTTTAGAGGACAGTTGAATTTGTAATCTAAATGGATAAATTTTCATAAAAATACGTGAACTTCAAATCAAAAATAAAATGAATCAATTTTCAATTTAAGAAATTAATTTTAAGAAAAATAAATTTCGTAGAATTTGTAAAATTTCCATCGAAAGAATTGAAATTTTTAAGCCAAAAAGCAAATATTCTGCAAAGTAATTGAATTTTTGAACAAAAAAGATGAGGTTCCAGCAAAATAGTTGAATTTCAAACAAATTATATAAATTAAATAAATAAATAAGTGAATAATTAAATTAATTTAATTAAATTAAATAAATAAATTTTAGCAAAAAATTGAATTTTTCACCTCGAAAGACGAGTTTTTTAGAATTTAGTTAAATCTTTAACCTAAAGAACACATTTTCTTCCCACAAAAAAACGAATGATCAACAAAACAGTACAATATCCAATAAATAAATATGATTTTTCAACAAAATAATTAAATTTCAAAAAAATAATCAAAGTAAAAAAAATGTTTTGTAACTAAAACCTGTGGATTTTTTAACCAAATAGTCGAATTTTCTGAATAAAAAGATAAATTTCTTAGAAGAGAATTGATTTTCCATGCAATGGACAAATTTAATAAAAATACATGAATTTTAATTTATAAAATGGAATAGTTAATTTTTCAATTTAGGAAATTAATTTTTAAAAGAAGACGAATTTTCAATGAATTTGTAAAATTTGCCACCAAATTAAATTTTCATTTGAGGAACTTAAAATTCAACAAAAATTTTCAGCCAAAAAGAGAGCTCTCTAAATAGTCAAATAACTTGTTAACAAGTTGTTGAATTTTCGAAAAATTCATCTATTTTGTAGAAAATTTGTCGGTCTGGTATGTAAATTCAACTGTTTGGTTGATTTTTTTTCCTTAACTAGCAACATTTTTTGGTTTGAAAAATGAAATACTTTGTTTAAAATCTGTCTTTTTGGGTGAATTGAAATGTTTCTTATTTGAAATTCATGGTTGAAAATTTAACACTTAAATAGAATGTTGAACACTTTTCTTAAAAAATAATTTTTTTCTTTTAAGAATCGTCGTTTTAGTTGAAAATTCAACTATTTTTTTTTTGGAGAATCGTCTTTTTTGGTTTTATATTAATCTTTCTGATTAAAAATTCATCTTTTTTGGTTGAAAATGAACTTGCTTGGTAAAAAACTACTGTTTCATTGGCAATTGGTCAAAAACTTAATCTGTTTTGCTTAAGGATTTAAAAATTAAAATCCCTTTTTGTTAAAATAATTACTCAATTTACCAAATCAATTTATACCAATTCAAGTTAACAAACATTAATGTTTATTTGCCATGAACAGATGAATTCTTGAAAAAATTAGTTTAGTTTTTAACCAAATGGTTGAATTTTCCATCTAGATAGATCAATTTTTATATAAATACGTGAATTTTGAATAAAATATAACATAGTTCAATTTACAATTTAAGAAATTAATTTTCTAAAAAAAAAAAAAAAATTTCAAAGAATTTGTAAAATTTGCAACCAAAGAGATGAAAATTTTAAGCTAAAAAAGAATTTCTCTACAACGTAGTTGCATTTTCGCATAAAATAAATGAAATTTCAACAAAACAGTTGAATTATAACAAAATAAATAAATTCTTCTATAGAATTTAAATTTTTTACCCAGAAAGAAGATTTTTCTAAAATCAGTTGGAGTTTTATTCTAAAAGAACAAATTTCCTGTCCACAAAAAATGAATGGTCAACAAAACAGTAACATTTTCAATAAAAAGATTACTTTTTAACGAAATAATTCAATTTTTACCAAATAATCGAAGTTAAAAAAAAAATTTCAAATAAAACCCTTTGCTTTTTCAACCAAATAGTTGAATTTTTAACCTAAAAGGATGGATTTTTAGAGGAGAATTGAATTTTCCATCTAAAGGAAATTTTTTTACCAAAATACATGAATTTTAAATAAAAAAATGGAAAATTTCAATTTTAAATTTAGGAAATTAATTTTTAAAAAAGACGAATATCCAATGGATTTGTAAAATTTGAAACCAAATAGATAACATTTTTAAGCCAAAATTAAATTTTTAACGGAAATTCCATTTTTAAACGAAAATTTCGTTTTTAGGCAAAATTCAATTGTCAACGAAAATTCAGTTTTTATCAAAATAATTGAATTTTTAAGTAAAAGCGATTAACCAAGAATGAAATAATTCAATTTTCATTGGAAAATATTATGTTCAAACAAACTAGTTGAATTTTAATTTTTTTGTTTTTGAAAATTTAAAACTTATGTGGAATCTCGAACACCTATCTTGAAAATCCATTCTTTTCTATCAAGATGAATCATTTCAGTTAAAAATTCATCTGGATGGTGGATAATTCAACAATTTTTTTTTAAAATCGTCTTTTTTAGACTGAAATAATTTTTAAGTATTAAACATTTTATTCTTTTTGGTTAAAAATAAACTTGCTTGGTAGAAAACTGCTTTGTTTGAAATTAATTTTTTTTATTAAGGATTCATTTCCTTGGTCGAAAAGTTTAATTTTCTTGTCAAAAATTCGTTTTCATTTTTGACTAAAAATTAATTTTTACAACTGTAAATATAGCTATACCGATTTTTTTTCAAAATACATCTTTTTTAGTTGAAATATCAGGAGATTGTTTAAAACTTAATCTGGTTTGTTTGAGGATTTAAAAAATAAAATAGCTTCATGTTAAAATATTACCTCAATTTGCCAAATTAATTCATACCAATTCAAGTTTAACAAACAATAAAGTTTATTTCTAATTGACAGACGAATTCTCAAAAAGAAAATAATTTAATTTTTAACAAAACATTTCAATTTTCCACCTGCTTGAATCTTGGAATGAGTAAGATGAATTTTTTAAAGACAATTGAATTTCTGACCGAGAACTTTTCTATGAAAAAATAAAACTTTTTATCCAAAATGACGAATTTTTAAAATACTTAGAATTTCATTTCTTTCTTAACTAAAAGAATCTTTTTTTGTAGAAAATTCAGTTACTTTTTCAAAAATCCATTTTTTTGGTTTTCGATTTAATAATTTGGTTGAAAATTTGTCTTTTTTGTTCCAAAATGTTTTTTCGTTTAAAAATTAAATAGTTCGTTATAAAAGTGTTTATTGAATGTACGAAGATGATGAAATAGTTTTTAAAATAATTGTTCAATTACATTCTTTTGTGATTTAAGTAATTCTACTTTAAATTTATTTTTAAATTACTTTAAATTTTTTGGTGGGAATTGAACTATTTTGTGGAAAATTCGCCTTTTTGGCTTGAAAATTTAATTGTTTTATAGAAAATACGACTTTTTGGGCTAACAGTTAAAAAACCTGTTGAAATTTTCTTTCTTTCTAGATTAATAAATATTTGCCGTGGAAATTCCTCTATTTTGTTAAAAATTACTAAGCAACATATTTTCCTTGACTAGAAAATCTTTTTTAGTTTGAAAAATTAAATATTTCGTTTAAAATTTAATGATTGTTTTTAGTTGAAATATTCGGCAATTGTTTAAAACTTAATCTTTTTTGGTTGAGGAGTTAAAAATTTAAATCCCCTTATGTTAAAATATTAACTCAATTTACCATATAAATTTGTTTTCAAACAAATTGAATTAAACGAATTGAAAACAAAATAAATAAATTCTTCTATAAAATTTAAATGTTTTACCCAGAAAGAAGATTTTTCTAAAGTCAGTTGGAGTTTTATTCTAAAAGAACAAATTTCCTGTCCACAAAAGGAAAAAACTATTTTGTAGAAAAATCGTCGTTTTGGTATGTAAATTCAGCGGTTTGGTTGAAACTTTTTTTTCCTTACTGGAAATTTTTATTTGAAAAATTAAATATTTGATTAGAAATTTATATTTTTTGATGAATATAAATGTTGCTTATTTTGATTTTTTGGTTGAATATTAAACACTTAACAAAACAGTTGAATTTTTAACACAATAAATCAATTCTTTTACAAAATTTAAATTTTTTAAGCAGAAAGAAGATTTTTCTGAAGTCAGTTGGAGTTTTATTCTAAAAGAACAAATTTCCTGTCCACAAAAGGAAAAAACTATTTTGTAGAAAAATCGTCGTTTTGGTATGTAAATTCAGCAGTTTGGTTGAAACTTTTTTTTTTACTGGAAATTTTATTTTTCTTTGAAAAATAAAATATTGAGAAATTTATATTTTTGGATGAATTTAAATGTTGCTTATTTTAATTTTCTCGGTTGAAAATTCAACACTAACTTTAATTTTTTTGTGTAAAATTAATCTTGTTGGTTGAAAATGAACTTGCTCAGTAAAGAAAACAACTTTGTTGGAAATTAATTTTTGATGTTGATAAGGATTCACTTTCGTTGGTCAAAAATTTAACTTTTTTATTAAAAATTCGTTTTATTTTGGACTATAAATTAATTCTACAACTGTAAATATAGCTGTACCGATTTTTGTTGAAAATTGATCTTTTTTAATTCTCTTAGTCCAAAATTCAACTATTTGGTTAAAACATAATCAGTTTTTCTTGAGTGTTTTAAAAATGAAATACTCTTTTATTAAAATATCACCTCAATTTATCAAATTAATTTATATCAAGTCAATTTACGAACAAATGTTGATTGATTCACAAAAAAATGATGGAAGTAAATTTGTTTCAATCGAATCCATCATTTTTCTGGTGCATTTAAAAAAGTTGAAAAGCAGACAATTTTTCAAATTTCCAGATCGGTTATTGATGGTGGATCCAAACGAGAGTGAGGATTTTGTTTTCTGTTTGAAGTGGACCCTCACATAAAGTAATGAGTTCTGTGGGACTTATGCCAATGATAAATGGACCCTGTCTTCCGAATTACAATATAAATCGCGCCCGCACCTTTCTCTAGAAGGATCCCTCGAGCAAGAGCTGCTCCCTTCTCTTTTCTTTTTTTTTCATTTTACTTTATTTTTTTCTTTGTTTTTTATTTCTTGAATTCGTCTGGCTTTTTGACTGCGATGATACCTATCAATCGACAACAATTTTGGGCCTGTAGTAGGCGAAAGTATAAATTTATGATGCTACTTCAACAAAGGAACAAATATAACTGGATGATGGATAATCTTGAAGAATTTATCAAAACGATTCATAAAAAAAATGTTTATAGCCCATTCATTTTGATTTGTAAGTTGTGCTTGCAAAATGTTTAACAAAACCTCGACAAGAAATTGTTGGGAAAACTCAAAACCACATTAAGGCCATGTGACGAAAGGGCCACGTGACCAAACCTGGTCTTCGATTTTTCTTTCCCAACTTACGTCTAAACGAAATGAGGTATCTCTCTGAAAGTTTGGGAAATGAAAGAGGGGGAATAAAGTCCATGTCTCTGCTTTGTTCCGGTGGAAATTTTAAGAATTTTTTTTTTTTTAATACCAGTGGAAGTTTTCTTTCTCAACTTACGTCCACACGGAATAAGATATTGTGTTGAAAATTTGGCACGATAAATAGAAGGCATGCAAGAATTTGTCTCTGGACCTAAATAATTAGAATAGTAAAAAAAGTTTTTTTTTCATTTCTATTTTGGAGAAATACCGACCGTGCTGTCGTCAAACCCTGCAAGCAATTTGCAATGTTGTCAATGAACTAGTTATGAGGTTTATATTTATCAAAGTGGGACAAAACAACAAAAATCACTCACGAACATTATGCACCAATAATGCAAAAACTAATGTTTGCACTTGAAATTCGAATAAAAATATTTGGTCTGACATACGCATCAGTCTGTTATCAGCTGTGTCAAAGCAGCACTAGCGCAGCGAGTAGAGAACTTCGAACTTTTAGGGGTCTGTGGGTAAAACAGATTGCATGATTACCGTCAGAGAAAGTTAAAAGTCAAACTTCTGCTGTAAAAACTAAATGTGTCCGTTGATAATCATTATTTGCATAAATAAACTTTTTTCTTCCTCCAACTCTTTGCAAGGCCACAAACAATCCTTTAATATTTATTAACATTTCCCGAAAAAAATTTCCGCGTTATTTAAATTTTTATTTTTCAACATTGGTGAAAAAATATTGATCTTAGGGCTGACTTGATCAGCTGTTACACTCATCACATGGCCTTAAAGATAGTTGGGAATTCAAGGGAAAAATTGATAGTATTATTATACCTAATGATTATAAATTGTGTCGCTTGATATTGTGTCTATATATACAAATATATCTTGAAAATTAATTTTAAACTTAATTAACAAAAAATTGAAACAAATAAAAGTACACACCTTTTTACATAAAAAGGGCTTTAATGCGTTATCTCTAGAATCTTTTTATTGCAAATTAAATCATGTTTTTTATGAAAAAATTTTTTGGACTTCCTATGGAATCACCCATTCCAGCAGCAGCTGCAAACATAGTATTGAGAAGTTTTGAAAAGGAAATTTTCAATAATTTAAACTATAAAATTATTTTCCAGTTCCCATATATCGATGATACATCTATTTGCCTCCAAAAAAATAAAGCAGATGATATTCTTGAAAAATGTAACACAAAAAATTAAAAATTAAAAGTTAAAATTCACTATTGCATTAGCAAATGAAAATAAAATTAATTTTTTTAGATTTAACACTGGACACTTAAATATTATATTTCACAATCTTATTTCTAAAAATAAAATGTTAAAATTTTTTCATTTTCCTGAGCAAAAAGTTTCACATGACTTATTACATAACCTCAAAATACTGTTATTTAATTTTAACTCGTAAGTGTCACGTGTCTGTCTCTAATTACCTTCTTAAAATGTAAATGAACAGTTAAAAATAATCCAGGATTTACTCCTTAGCTTTTAAACAATATCTTTTTATAAAAATTTAAGAGATATTAATCTAATTTAAATTTCTTAAATTTTGAATCCTATTAAACGTCCAATAATCAAATTGATGCAAACTCCTGTTAAAAAAAAACAAGACTGCAATGACCAAATTTAGACCAAAACAAAGAAAAACGAAAAACAAATAGTCGAATTTGCACAAAAAATATTCATCAGTCAAGGAAGAAAGAACCAAAAAAAACATATTTTTCACAGAATATTTTAATTTAAAAAAAAAATGTAAAAGTAATTTAAAAGTAAATTTAAAGTAAAAGTACTAAAATTACCAAAGAATGTAATTCAAGAATTATTTTTAAAACTATTTCATCATCGACGTATACAAAAAAAATGTTTGAAAAAGAAACTGCATTTTCAACAACACAAGATTTTTTTAGTCAAGAAAGAAATAAAATTCCATCAAATTTTTGAATTTTTCGGCCAAAAAGTGAAATCTTCTACAAAAAACTTCAATTTTTAATTAAAGAAAGATAATTTTCAATTGACAAAATTACTTTGGAACAAATTTGTTTAATTTTCTGCAAAATGAGTACATTTTTCGCCAAATAATAAAATTTTTAACCAAAAAAGATTAAATTTAATAAAAGAGATAAAGTTCTAACTAAAAGTAGCTGGGTTTTTACTGGATTCTATAGAAAATTTTTCTCTGTAATTTGAGAATTAAAATGATACATCATCAGTCAAGTCTCCTTGAAAAAAATAATTTTTTTTATTAGAAAAATGTTTAACTTGATATAAATAATTATTTTGATAATAGTTTTTGCAAATGATTTTTTCCTTCTGTCGATTCTTACAATTTTTTCAAATTAGTTGATTTTGCTTCAATGTTCCTAATTAAAAAAAGGAAATAATTTTTTATTACAGTTATTTGTTAAAAAAATTATTAACAAACTTTTTTATTTTTACCAAAAATTGTTAGAATGATTTCAGCCACAGAAGTATTTACTTTGAAAATTTAAAATTGTAGAGTTATAGATAAAATAAATTTTTTTAGAAGGCTTAAGCTTTCCACGTAGAAGATTATCGGTGAACTATTCCGGGCCAGGATAGTCCGTCCTGATAGGCTAGCCCGATTAGGGCCCAAAAAGATTGACTAAATTCTAATAAACAAAAATTAATTTCTTGTATACAAAAAAAGTATTTTAATGAGACACGTACCGAATTTTGTGGTTCTGAGCGGCTAGCCAGCACTTGATTAGGGCCCGGAAATATTGACTAGGTGCTGAGGAAAGAATGCATTTTCTTAGTGTTTAATGTTTCTGATCATTTGAAGCACCTTGGTTTTTTTTTTTGGAATGTAAAAAATATTTCAACGAGACACTTTCAAAATTTTCTGGTTTTAAGCGCTAGCCAGCACCTGATTTGGACCCGTAAAGACTGACTTAATTCCGGGAAAAAATGAATTTTTGGTATTTAGTTTTCTTTTTTGGTAATTTCAAGCACCCTGGCTCTTTTTTGGAATGTACAAAAAATATTTTAGTGAGACACTCAGAAATTTGTCTGGTTCTGGGTGGCTAGACAGAACTTGATTAGGGCCCAAAAAGACGGATTAGGTGCTGATGAAAACAATGCATTTTTTTAGCGTTTTATTTTTTCATCATTTTAAACACCCTTTCTCTTTCTGGAAACGTACAAAAATATTTGAATCAGGCACTGAGAAAACTTGCTAGTCATGACGGGCTAGCCACCACACGATTAGGGCCTGAAAAGACTGACTAGATACTGAGAAAAAGAAATGAAATTTTGGCGTTAAGTTTTCTTTTTTGATACTTTTAAACACTCTGACTATTTTTAGAAATACAAAAAAAAAAATTTCGAGACACATAGCACATTTCGTGTGTCTGAAGGGCTAGACAGCGCCCGAAAAGGCAGACTAGATGGCGAGTTTTCATTGATCATAATGTTTTTAATTTGAAATTACCTTAGTAATATTATTTTTATTCGTAAAATGATCAGAAAAACAATTTTTTTCACAAGATGTCGCAACACAGAAAAAGATAAATAAAACAAAAACACTGTTGTTATGTAATTAAATATAAAATCAGCTCATTCATGCTGATATTTTAATGGAGGCTTAATCAGATTTTATGGCTGAACAGCGAGCATTATATCATAAAAGATTTCAATATAAAAATGCCTGTAGGGCAAACTAAATTCAATGCGCAGATTATGTCAAGGATACTATTTAAAGGAAGGATACAATCGCATTTATGAATATTTATTCAATATTTTCAATTTCACGCACGCATGTGTTTATGGAATTTTAAACAGAGAACGTTAATTAAAATTCTTTTGTAAACATTGTGCACTGTGGATTTTTTTTATTTTTCATTATTACATTTTTAATTTATAACCGTACTCTAAATCATCATAATAGGTAGCGAACGATTTTCAAGAGATTTCTTAAGAAAGGATAAATTTAATTTACAGTAAACGTACAATATTTCTAATAGAGTTAAAATTTATTTACAAACATTCTTGATTGCAAAATTTAGAACAATAAATTTAAATATCTTTCACAGAAATTTCATACAAACTTATAAGCATTTACTAATATTGTCCAATTTTTTTCTAAGAATGTAGAATATATCAGAACAAATGTTGAAAAATGGAATATAATTCTTAGCCGTTTTAAATAAAGGACAAGTATTTTAATATTACATTTTTAGATTTAGAAAATTAATGTACAGGTATATTTACAAAAGAGTTGAGTGTTAAACCAAAAATGTGCATTTTCAACAAAAAAGAACAAAATTCTCAAAAAAATTGTTTAATTTTTAACCATATAGTTGAATTTTTGACTTGGTAGAATGTTGAAATGCGAAAGAAATTTTTTTCAAGAGAGTTGAATTTCTGACCAAGAACTTTTCTATGAAAAAATAAGAATTTTCAATCCAATGGGACGAATTTGCATCCAAAAAGACGAATTTTCAACAAAACAGATGAATTTTTAAACAAAGCTGATAAACTTGTAACAGAAACAGTAAAAATTTTAATAATAAAGATGAGCTTTCAACAAAATAATTTGATTTAAAAAAAAAACTTTAACCAAAAACTGTCGCATCTGCAAACAAATAGTGGAATTTTCAACGCGAAAAAGACATTTTTTTTAGAAGAAATTTGAATTTTCAATTTAATGAATTAATTTTCAACCAAATAGTTTAATTTTAAGCAAATTAAAGATATTCTAAAAAAAATTCCACCTAGAGAGATGAATTTTTTAGAAGTCACTTGTAATTTTTAATCTACAAGCGCAAGTTTCGTTTTTATCTAAATAGATTTCTAATTTTCGCTTTTATCTAAATAGACGAATTTTCCTCAAAATACATGAATTTTAAATTAAAAAATTTAATAGTTAAGTTTTCAATAAAAGAAATTATTTAAAAAGGTAAAAATTTCCAACCAATTTTTAAAACTTCAAACGAAAGAGATGAAGTTTTAAAGCTAATTTTCAATCAAAATTCAATTTTCAACGGAAATTCAATTTTTAACCGAATGATTGAATTTTTAACTAAAATCGTTCTGTAAGAAAATTTTGAACCAAAAAGACGGAACCCCAACTAGTGAAATAAATTTTTATCAAAGAAGTTAAAGAGCCGCAATTATAATTTTTCACCAAAAAAGTTAATTTTCTACCAAACAGTTGAATTTTTATAAAATTGTTTTAATATCTAGTTAAATAGGTAAATTTTAATCCTGATAATATAAATTTTCAACTAAAAAAATATTTACATTTTTAACCAAAGAGATTAAATCTTAACTAAAAAAGATTAACGTTTTTTAACAAAAAAGTGGATTTTCTGCTGAACAGTTGAAATGTTATGAATGAAGATTGATTTGTAATAAAACAGTTAATTTTCGAGCAAAAATATATATTTAAAGAAAATGTTTTTTTCGACCAAATTGTTTACCACTAAATTTGACAAAAAGGGTTAAATTTTTAACCAAGAAATTTTATTTTCTACATAAAAGATTAATTTTTAATAAAATGAAATAGTTACTTTTTCAGTGAAAACTCCTACTTTTAAAGAGAAAAAAATTGCCTAAAAAATAGTTCAGGTTTAACAAACGAGTTCAATATTTTCAACTAAATAGCTGATTTAATCACTAAGAAGATTAATGTTCTAAAAATGGAATAGTTGAATTTTCCACCTTTTTGACAAAATAATTCCATTTTCTACAAAATAATTAAATTTTTAAGAAAATAGTCAAATTTTCACACAAAGCAGGTAAGTTCAAAAAAAAATTACAACAGTAGCCTTTTCGGCCAGAACTTAGTAATATGTTGGGAAAATGTCATGCAAGTCTAAAGAAGATGAGCTTCAAAAATGGTATGTGGGTTAGCGTCAACAGGTGATAAGGATGTTGTGGCAAAATCGATCGAAGACTTAAAAATAATGTTGAGCAAACTGAATACAAGCATGAAGAAAATAAGCCTGAAAAAGGTACGTGGGTTAGCGCCAGTAGGTATTAAGGTTGTTATAACAGTGTCAATCGAAGAATGGCAAAGAATATTAAACAAACGGAATACAAGCATTAAGAACATGTTCTTTAAAAAGGTACGTGAGTTAGAGTTTGCAGATGATACTATTGTTATGGCAAAAGCAATCATAGTCTTGAAGATAATGTGCGGCAAACTGAATACAAGCATGAAAATCATGAGTCTCAAAAAAGTACACGGGTTAGCGTTATCAGATGATAAGTTTTTTTATGGTAGAGTCAATCGGAGAATTGCAAAGACTGTTCAAACTGAATTAAAGCATAAAGAACATGTGCCTCAAGATGGTACGTGGGTTAGCATTCGCAGGTTATAAGGTAATGTAGGCAGAGTCAGTCGAAGACTTGCAAATCATGCTGAGCAAACGGAATACAAGCATCAAGAGTATGCGCCTTAAAAAGGGATACTCAAAAAGAGTACCACTTAATAGATTCATGTTAAAAAAAAAAATAAATCAAAAAAAGAAATTAAAGAAAGAATTTTTGGAGAATGATCTTGAGAAGCATCAAAATGTTTGAAGAATGATTTGTATTTTTAGTAGAGATTTTCCTATGGCTGATCATTCCAGTATATGTTCTCTATAGAGATTCGTTTATACTATTGACAATAGATCTGATCGTCGATTTGAAGGATTGGCTATTCAAGGCTAACAATTGAAAGGGATTTAGATGATACTTTTTTATATTATGTATGGTGATTATACGACCTATAGATATTTGGATTTGAATTATGAGTGTCATATATGGGTAAAAATCAGAAAGTTGACAATGCCATGTCCCTGAAATATTATATTTTCTACTTAAAGACGAATTTTCAACACAAAACATGGATTTCGAATTAAAAAAGAAATGTTTTTAATCATAAATGGAAAAGATCAATTAGCAATTGGAAAAACTAATTTTCAAACCAACAAGAAAACTAATTTAAAAAAATTTCAATTCTTAAGCAAATTAACGAATTTTTAACAAAATATTTATGTTTTCAAGATAAAGAATCAAATGTTTTAGAAAAGAAAAAGTTGATTTTTCATTGAGAAAGATGAATTTTCAATGCAATAGTTTAATTTTTCACTAAAAGAGATAAATTTTCCATAACAAGATAACGAATTTTCAAAAGGTAAAATTCAACTAAAAAAGAAGAATTTTTGTAACAAATAATTGAATCTTTAACCAAAATAAGGAATTTTCAACCAATGCGATTTATTTCCTACCCAAATAGATAATTTTTCCAAAAAATACATCAACTTTCTACCAAATAGTTGAACTTGCAACTTACAAAAGATAAATTTTCACCTGAAAATGGAATAGTTAAATTTCAGACAAAACTTCATTTTTAAAAGAAAAAGGAATTTTAATAACAATATTTAGATTTTCAGAAATTAGTTTAGGTTTTATCCAAACAGATTATTTTTTGTACAAAATAGTTGAATTTGCAAATGAAAATATAATTTTTCAACAAGAAAGTTCATTTTTAGGATGATAGTTCAATTTTCTAACAAATTGTTGAATTTTCAAGGCAAAAGAACAAATTTCCTACAAACTAGTTGAATTTCCATGAAAAAATTGATTTACGACAAAATTGTTTAATTTCAAACCGGAAAATATTATTTTTAACAACAACAAATAAATTATGACCAAATAGTAGAGTATGCCACAAATTAGTTGAATTCTCAACCAAAGCAGATTAATTTTCAATCCAGCAGTTACATTTTCATTAGAAAAAATTAATTTTCAATTTAAAATATTATTTTTCAACCAAGTAATATAATTTTCGACTAAAAAAATACGGTTTTAGCCATAAATGAAACAGTTAAATTCAAAATTAAAATACTAATACTTATCTCATAAAAATAATTACAAACCAGTTAAATGCAAGTAAAAAAGACAGATTTTTAACAAAATAGTTCGATCCTTATCCCAATAAATAAATTTTTAACAAACAAGATTAATTTTCTGCAAAAATAGACAAATTTTTTACAAAATAGTTGAGTTTCCAACATAAAAAGTTGAATGTTTCATAAAACAGTTCACTTTTTCATCGGAAAAGAAGAATTTTTTAACTAGAAAGTTAATTTTCTATCAGGAAAGATGAATTTTCAACTAAAAGAGATACGTTTTTAACAAAAAATGGAACAATTAAATTTACCGTTAAAAAAGTCTTAAAAATTAGTTTTTATTCTATAAAGAGAATTCTTAACTAGGCGATTTCAACTAGAATTGTTGAGTTTAAAGGATAAGTTTTCAATAAAAAATGGAATAGTTGAATTTGCAAATAAAAAATAATTTTAAACCGCAAACGAATTATCAATTAGTTAAATTTACTGAAAACGACAAATTTTCAACAAAACAATTAAATCGTCAATCAAATAGATTAATTTTCAACAAACAAAATTAATTTTTACTCTAATTGATTAGTTATTAACAAAATAGATGAATTCTTAAGCTAAAAAGTCAATAGTTTAGAAAACAGTTGATATTTAAACCAGAAAAAAAGAATTTTCAATAAGAAAGTTAATTTGTTATCAGGAAAAATAAATTTTTCAACTAAAACAGAAAATCTTTCAACCACAAATAGGATATTTAAATTTTTAATAAAAAAATAATAGTCAATAAAATGATTATAATTTTCAACTGTTTTGATTTAGTTAAAAATGACCAATTCTGAAGAGAATAGTTGCATTCTCATCCAAAGTGATGAATTTTTAACAAAATGCATGCATTTTTTACCAAATTGTTGAAATTTCTACAAGGCATTTGAATTACAAAAAAATAACTTTTTAAAACAAAACAAAAGAACATAGTTTCAAATAAATTAAAAACATTTTTAACTATATAGCTATATTTGTCATAAAAAATATAGATTTTTGCCGAAAATGTAATATTTAAATTTTAAGTTAAAACAAATATTTTCCAACTGAAGAAAACAAAGAAATTTTGAAAATATAGTTGTATTTTAATTTTCATCTTATAAAATCTATAATTTTGCTCTGACTTTTTAGTTATAAGAAATAATAACTGAACCTCATGAAGAATCATTTTTTAAATAGTATTGTACTTTTCTATGTAAATTATGTTTACTTTTTTCCCAATGTTCAAAATAATTAATTTAAACAAAAAAAATGTTTAACATTTGTCTAATGTTTATTTATTATTTGTTTATAATTTTAAAGGCATAGTAAAATTAAGCATTAGAAAAAAGCGCAAATTTCTAATACTTATTGAAGAGAAGATAGTTATAAACAATAGTAAATTATTTAAGCAAACTATTTTTGTTAATTTGCATTATTTCTTAAGTCACTTCGAATGAAAAGCGGACAAAAAGTTAAAAATTGCAGAATAAACTGCAACTTTGTACCATTAGGCAAAGTAAAGAAAACCAAAAATAAATATTAATATTATTAACATCTGCTTTTAATATAAAAGAAAAAATTATAAACAAGAATTGTTTGTTTAAACAATTGTTTGGCTATATTAAATAAAATATTAACTCACTATAAGTGAAAAGTGGAAAAGAAGTTGAAAATTTTAGAAAACTGCAATTTCTAGCATTATTCAAAGATACTAAAAGTAATAATAGATTATTTAAAATAATATGTTTTTTAATATAAATAACCAATTACCTCGCTCTAAATAAAAATTGGACAAAAACTGGAATTTTTTTTAACCGTGACTTTTATCGCTATTCTGAGAGAAAATTGCTAAAAAAAACATATAAATTGTTTAAACAATTTACGTGAACTTCCAATTATCAGTAAAAAGTAGCATTTTGTGTGCGAAAAACAATTTGCTTCAAAAATAACAGCAAAAAAATTTAAATTAGAGCCAAAATCTCGCAAAACCGATTGAGATAATATTAAGGATTTTAAATAAATTTACAAAAACGTATTTTTTTCTTATGGGAAAAATGTGGTTCACTTGATGGGGCTGGCGCCACATCTGAATGTCTTTTTTGAAGAAAAAATTGTATCTACTTTATTGTGAATTCAAAAAAATTTTCCAGGCGACATGTATGAAAACTGGGAAAATAAAATTTCCAATGTATTTTTGCACCACCCTAGTAGCCAACCATTGTACACATTACCTTAGTTGACAAATTTGTAATTTAAAGTTTTCAAAAACGAATGGTTTGAAATTCAAATAAAAATAATTGGCCAAAACTTTCACTTTTAAATCTTCCGAAGTTATAATACTGCAAGCCTTGAT
>NC_046662.1:48090732-48142178 GCF_010883055.1 Belonocnema kinseyi | reverse complement strand
TTATAATTATACTTATATATTATTCTACTTAAAACTAAAAGCCTTAATAGTGAAACAGTTCAAAAATTCTAATTCTCAAAGAAATGTTTTCTACTCTATATAATTCAATTTCATAAAATTTGATTATGAAGGGGGACGACTGAAAAATCACGAAAAATAAAATTCCCGACACTGTAAAATTCTCGAATAAGAAAATTCTCGATGAATCAAATTCGCGAATAATAAAATTGCTGAAAAATAAAAATACCGATTTTGAAAATTCCTAAATAATAAAATTCACGAATAATAAAATTACCGAAAAATAAAAATACCGTATTGGAAAATTGCCGAAAAATAAAAATACCGAATTGGAAAATTCCCGTATATTAAAATTCCCGACAGTTTATAATATTACCGAATTGGAAAATTCCCGAATAAAAAAAATTCCCGACAGAAAATTGCCGATTTATAAAATATCCGAATTGGAAAATTCCCGAATTTGAACAATTATAATTTTTAAAAATATATTTTATTGATTGCAAATACACACAATAAGACATTAGTTTCAAAAATTATTTTTAACATTTAAAATTTCGAAGCTTATTTCTTGAATTTAAAATAGCAATAATTTTAAATAAAATATTTCTAGGTAACGCATGTTTTTTTTAATGTTCACAGTATTTGAAAAAATCCAAAAAAGTTCGCAAAAATAAAATTTTAAATTAATATATATATATCGATTTTTTATTTGAAAAGCTTTGTAAGGTATAGAAAAAATTTAGGGATAATTTTTTTTCTTCCAAGCGCATGTTTTTACAAATTTGGTAGGTGATACAAAATTGAATTCTTCTTTCAAAGGAAAAATTATTGCTTACATTTTTACGCTTTTTTTTGAAATGTGCATAATATTTTCGAATAAAAAAATTACAAAAAGCTTTCGCGAAAATGTAATTTAAAATTTGAAATAAATATATATATATATATATATATAAATTTAACATTGAATTTTTGCTAAAGCTTTTTGTATTTTTTCAAATTCTATGCACATTTTCAAAAAAAGCGTCAAAATGTGAGTCATTATTTATTCTTTCAATGTAGAATTACATTTTTGTATCGCCTTCCTTATTTTTGAAAACGTGCGCTTGGAACAAAATTCTCATAAAATTTTTTACGTACCTTGTGACGTTTTTCAAACAGACTCGAAATATAAATTTATATATATATATGTGTGTGTGTGTGTGTGTGTGTGTGTGTGTGTGTGTGTGTGTGTGGGAACATTGAAAAAACATGCGTTACCTAAAAATATTTTATTTAAAATTATAGCTATTTTTAATTCCAAAAATAAGCTTCGAAATTTTAAATGTTAAAAAAATTTTTTGAAAATAATATTTTATTCTTTATTTTATTATTTTATTGAATTTGTAATCAATAAAATATATTTATAAAAAATTCTAATTATTAAAATTCAGGAATTTTACAAAACTGAAATTTTCTAATTCGTATATTTTATAAATCGGCAATTTTCTATCGGGAATTTTATTATTCGGAAATTTTCCAATTCGGTAATATTATAAACTGTCGTAAATTTTGTTATTCGGGAATATTCCAATCCGGGAATTTTATAATTTTAAAATTTTATTATTCGAGAATTTTATTATTCGGGAATTTTCCAATTTCGTATTTTTATTTTTCGACAATTTTATTATTGGCGACTTTTATTTTTCGGCAATTTTCCAATTCGGTATTTTTATTTTCCGGTAATTTTATTATTGGCGAATTTTATTTTTCGGCAATTTTCCAATTCGGTATTTTTATTTTCCGGTAATTTTATTATTCGTGTATTTTCTTATTTGGGAATTTTCCAAATCGGTATTTTTATTTTTCGGCAATTTTATTATTCGCGAATTTAATTATTCGGGAATTATCTAATTCGGGAATTTTACTGTGCCGGGAATTTTATTTTTCGGGATTTTTCAGTCGTTCCTCTGAAGGCTTTTTCTTTTATTGATTTTTTCCCTTATAATTAAGGATAATAAATTATGAGGATGATGCTATATATTACTTCTCTAATCATATGTTCTGTTAAATGCCTGCTGGGAAGCGTGCCAGCTGAAAATTGAGATTTTTGTGTTTTCTCGCAGGGGGCCAATAAACCAGACCAAAATAGGGGAATTGGACCAATAGGACTCCTAAAATCAAAGTTTTTAAGAGAGATATCTAACTTAACAGATTCTTTCTAAAATATTATAACTAAAACTGTTTAAACGACATCAACAGCTAAAAAAATATGCAAATGAACGATCGTTTATTATAATTTTAATTAAATTAAATTTTTGATTTAATTCAATTTAAATTTTAGTTTAAATCAATTTCCATAAAATAGTTATTTTTTCAACCAGCGAGATAAATTTTCTTTTGAAATGATGAACCTTCAAATAAAAAAAAAGAACTATTAATAAAATAATTAAATTTTTGATCAAAAGATGAATTTTAAGTCAAGAAGGTTACATTTCAATTAATAAAGACAAATTTTCAAAATAATAGTTCATTTTAATCAAAGAAATCAGTTTTCAATTAAAATAATAAATCCTTAATAAAGAGATTAGTTTTTTAACAAAGTAGTTAAATTTTCAAGCAATTATACTCGTATTTAAATTTAAAATTAGGAAGATTTTTTAATTCAAATGATAAATATTTCAATCAATCAAGATTTTTATGTTATTAAATTTAAAAAATTGGGTCCATGCAAAGAAGAGAAATTTTCAAACAGAGATAAATTTTCAAAAAGGGAAAGTAATTTCTAACCAAGAAGGTTAATTTCCTACAAGAAAGAACATTTTTTCAAAAGTAAATGAATTTTTATCAAAAAACTACATTTTCAAACACAGAGCTGCAATTTCAATTGAAATTATTAATCTTCAAATGAAAAAAACAAACTTTCAAACAAGTAGTTACATTTTTATCCAAAAGATGAATTTTGAATTAAGTCGTTTAATTTTCTTCTAAAAAATACGAATGTCAACAAAATACTTACATTTTTAAACAAAGTGATGAATTTTCAACTGAAAATAATAATCTTCGACCAAGAGATTAAGATTGTAAGAAAGTAGTTAATTTTCAACCAATCATGATTGTATTTTAAACCCAAAAGATGATTTTTTAACTGAAATAATTAATTTTCTAATAAAAAATCAATTTTGAATTGAGATGTTTAATTTTTCACTAAGAAAGACCATTTTTCATCTAAGGGACAACGTGAGTAATGAGGTAATCCTGAAATAATTTAGCTTAGAGGAGACACTAGTTGCCTTTGTGAAAGAAATTATTAAAAAATTATTATTTTAACGAATTAAGATTGGTTTTTCACATCCAAAGAAGTTGTGTTCAGCCAAAGAAGACAAATTTTTTACAAAAGATGAATTTTTAAACAAATAAATTAATTTTTACCCAAGAAGATTAATTTCCTAATAAAAATATCATTTTTCCAAAACTTAAATGAATTTTTATCAAAATAACTACATTTTCAAACACAGATATGAATTTGCAACTGAAATTATTAATCTTCAAATAACAAGACGAACTTTGAAAAAATTAGTTAAATTCTTATCTAAAAGATGAATTTTAAAACAAAAAGATGACTTTTTAACTAAAATTATTAATCTTCTAATAAAAAATGAATTTTGAATCAAAATGATTAATTTTCTTCTAAAAATACAAATTTTCAACTAAGGGACTACGTGAGTAATGAGGAAACCCTAAAATGATGTGGCGTAGTGGAGACACTAGTTGCCTATGTGAAAGAAATTATTTTAAGAAATCAAGATTCGTCTTTTAAATAAAAGCAGTTGAATTCACCCAAAGAAGACAAATTTTCAATAAGAGATGAATGTTTAAACAAATTAATTAATTTTTAACCAAGATTATTGATTTTCTACCAAAAATAGGATTTTTCCAAAAAGTGAATTAATTTTTATTAAAATAACTACTTTCTTAAACAAAGAGATGAATTTTCAACTGAAATTATTAATCTTTAAATAACAAAACGAACTTTTTAAAAATTAGTTACATTTTTATCCAAAAGGTGATTTTTGAATCGAGACGTTTAATTTTCTTCTAAAAAATACGAATGTCAACAAAATAGTTACATTTTTAACGAAAGGGATTAATTTTCAACTGAAATTATGAATCTTCTAATAAAAAAATAATTTTAAATCAAGATCATTTATTTTCTACTAAAAAATACCAAATTTTCAACTAAGAGACAACGTGAGTAGTCATTAAATAATGCGGCATAGAGGAGACACTAGTTGCCTATGAGAAATAAAAAAGATTAAAGAATAAATATTGTAACAAAATAGTTTATATTTTAATTATTTTATTAAAAAATAATGCATATTTTTCCAGCTAAAAATCATTATTTTTTAGTTAAAAATTCTACTATTTAGTGGAAAATTGCTGTTCTATTTTCAACAAATGATCGTTGAATTATAAACCAAAAATGATTTTTCAACTAAAATAATCAATATTTCAACGAATGAAGATTTCGCTTTTAAAATAAAATCAATTAAATTCAACTAAAGAAGTCGAATTTTTAAACGAAAAATAAATTTTAATCCAAAAATAATTATTTCTTATTAAAAATAAGATTTAAAAAAAATATATGAATTTTCAACAAAATCGTTAGGTTTACAACCAAAGATATAATTTTTCTTCACGAAAATGTCGAATTATTAACCTCAGAAATGAATTTTTAACAAAGCAGTTCAACCCTCAACGAAACCACAAAAATGTAATTCTCAAAAAATATGTAATAATTGATATTTTAACTAAAAAAAAATTGACTTTGAAATTCAAAGGAATTTATTGAAAAATAACGAATTTCTCACAAAATAGTGGTATCATCAACAAAAAAGATTAATTTTTACTTAAAAGAGATAAATTTCCAAAATTGGTGTTCGAATTCTTTAGAAACTTAAACTTTAAAAAATTTATGAAATATTTTCAAATTAAAAAATTTTTTCTTTCTTTTTTAAGATTCTAACCCTTTTAAATATAATTTAAAAAGATTCAAAACTTTCCGTAACAAATTTTTTTTGCAATTCTGAAAAATTTCCTTAAAATCTCCTAGATTATTTTTAGAAAATTCTGGAAATCTTTTTAAATATTCGTTTAAAATACATTTTTCAAATTAAAAAATGATTTAAAATTTTAACAGGAATCTTTTGAAATTTTTTTTTATTATCTGCAAACCTTTTAAAACGACGGACGAACTTTTTAAAAATTACAGCAATCTTCAAACAATTATTAGATATTTTAACTAAGAAAGATTATTTTTTAATCAAAAACAGAATTGTTAAATTTTTAATCAAAAGCACAATTTTTCAATCAAGTGAAAATAAATTTTCACGAAAATAATTTAATTTTCAACCAAAAAAACATGAATTGATACTGCAAACAAAACAGATTTTAATTTCAAATATAAACTAATTGAATTTAACCGAAAAAATCATTTATAGCCAAATAGATGAACTTTCAAACAAAAGACGAATTTAGAAAAAAATGGTATTTTTAACGAAATTGATGAATTCAGAGCGATATGGTCGAATTTTTAATCTAAAATAAGTAAACTTAATTCATAAATATTTAAATATTCAAACAAATGGAAAATGTTCTTAGAAGACAGTGAAATTTTCAACAAAAGATTCGTTTTGAAAAATTAATTTTCTTTAATAAACTATTTTTGTTAACTTGGATTAATTATTAATTCACTCCAAGTGAAAGGGGACAAAAATTTAAAAATTAATTTAATTCAAGTTAATTTTTTTTAGCTTAATTAATTTTTTTAATTAATTAATTTAAAAATTTTAAAAAATATATTTAAAAATATCGAATTTTTAACAAAATAGTGGTATCCTCAACCAAAGGAGATTAATTTTCACTCAAAAGAGATGAATTTCCAATCATCTTTTAAATAGAGTCCAATTATTCCTGAATTTTAAACAAATTAATTCAAAATAAAAAAAGAACTATATTTTGAAAAATTATTTGAAACTATTTGAAATTTTCTTTCAAAATTAATTTTTTTCATGTAAAAAATCATTTCTAATATTTCAAGGATTTTTAAGAAAAGGTTTTAATATCTTATAAATCCTCTAAATACTTAAAAAGTTCCAAAATTTGTGTTCGAATTGTTTAGAAGCTTAAAATTTAAAAATTCTATTAAATATTTTCAAATTGCAAATACTTTTTAAATCGTTTTTTAATAACAAAATTTTGTAATATCTTTTAAAAAGATACAACATTTTTTTACAATTTTGAAAAATTTCCTTAAAATTTTACAGGTAGTTTTTAGAAAATTCTGGAAATCTTTTAAAATTTGCGTTTAAGATTAATTTATCTAATTGAATAATCATTTTCTATTTTCACAGGAATCTTTTGAAATTTTTTTATTTTCTTTAAACCTTTTAAATGAAGGAAAAAATGTTCAAAAAAAAAAAAAAATACAGCGATGTTCAACCAAAGGGTACATTTTTCAACTAAAAAAGATTTTTTTACCAAAAATAGAATTGTTAAATTTTTAACAGTTTTTTAGTTTTTTTTAAAAAGAGTTGAATTTTCGACAAACAGGTTCATTTTGAACGAAAAAATATGAACTTTCATCAAACAACCATTTTTGTCAACCTGCATTAATTATGAAATCGCTTCAAGTGAAAGGGGATACAAATTTAAAAATAATTTAATATAAGTTAGTTTTATCAAGTTAAATTAATTTTTTTAAATTGTCGAATTAAAAAATTAAAAAGAATTTATTAAAAAATAAAATTTTTTTAACAAAATAGTGGTATCCTCAAGCAAAGTAGATTAATTTTCACTCAAAAGAAATGAATTTTCAATCATGTTTTGAATAGAATCAAATTATTCCTGAAATTTAAACAAATTAATTCAAAAGAAAAAAACAACTATATTTTAAAAAATTATTTGAAAATCTTTGAAATTTTGTTTAAAAATAATTTTTTTTCATGTAAAAAATCATTTCTAATATTCCAAGGATTTTTAAAAAAAGGTTTTCATATCGTATAAATACTCTAAAAACTTAAAAAGTTAAAAAAATTGCGTTCGTTAATTATGAAGTCACTCCAAGTGGAAGGGAATAAAAAAGCAAAATAAATTCAAGTTAATTTTTTATAGTTTAATTTAATTTTTTAATTAATGAATTCAGACGAAATTCAACAAGTAGTTACTTAATATTTAATTAATAGTTATAAAACTCTTTAACCTAGTTCAATTTTATACAAAACATGATAACTTTTATCAAAATAGATAAATGCCAAAATTAAAAATATAATGTATTTTTTTAATTAAAGGGAAATTAATTAATTCATTCGGAATTAAAAAAATTAAATATTAAAAAAAATGCAAAAAATACTAGACGCGATACTGCTATTTTTCATTTTAAATTTCTGCTGACCTTCTATTTAACACAATATCATAATTCAAAATATCACGTAAGTTTGTGCTAACTTTGCATGAAGTTTAATAAGATTTTTGTGAATAAAAAAAAATTAAAATTAAAAATCAGGACACGAGAGAGCGATTTGAAATAATCTAGAAAGATGAATCGCACGTGTTGTCATTATCTCTCTCTTCGTGTCTATCCATCGTTCGTTGTCTATAATTGCAAAAAGAGCACGTACGATACTTATCTTTCGACTTTGTCCTTTGATTGCTGGATGCATATATCTAATTTTTTTGCAAGCCACTGGTTATCAGGACTCGTCGAATTATAATTCCTTTGAGCTTAGACAATCGATCAGTTTCGTATCGATCGGACGTAATATCAATATCTCTTTCAAATGGCAGCTGATATCCGGTTAGTTCTGAAATAATCTCTAGCACCTGGACAACATGGGTGCGAGCTTGTCTTGCATAGAATTTATTACCCTTCATACTTTGAGTAATGATGACTTTCTAAAGCTCTTCCCCTGGGGTGATTGCTAGTGTGATTGATCAACAATCGGGGTCAGAGCACACTTGTTTCTCCCCTCCCCTTTTTCGGCACAGATCATAACACGAAGATTAAACTCCCTAAGGTGACGTCAAAAATACCCCCCCCCCCCCGAAATCCTTCAAATCAAAATTTGTTCTTTGATTTTGTTACAGGAACCCTAAAATGAAAAACCAACAAAACAAAGACGATTTTTTTAGGAGATTGGTTAATTATCTACCAAGAACTTTTCGGAAAAAAAAGAATTTTTAAATAAAAATGACGAACTTTCAATGACCTGCAAAGATAAATTTTTAATTAAATATTTGAGTTTGCGAAAAAAAATTAATTATAAACCAAACAGTAGAATTTTAAAACAAATGGTCGAATTTTGAAACAAATAGAAAAAAGATTAAACTTTAATAAAAGATAGTAGCATTTTTAATCAAATATTTTAATTCTGTAGCTAAAAAGACGAATTTTTTTTAGAGACAGTTGAATTTTTAAACTAAAAAGATAACAATTTTCCGAAAAGATTTTAATTTTTAATCCAAAAGGACGAATTTGCAACAAAGTAGTTGACTTTTTGATTAAGAAAGAAATTACCTCATAACAAAACAATTGAATTTCTAACTACATTTGTTAAATTTTGGACTCTCAAAGAAAAAATTTCAACCAAATACCGGATATTGTGAAAAAAATTAATGAATAACCAAACAGTTAAATTCTCAAACAAATTGTCAGATTTTGAAACAAAAAGAAAAAAGAGATTAAACTTTATCAATAATAGTAGCATTTTCAACCAAATGGTTGAATTTTTAAACCACATAGACGATTTTTTTAGAAAGCAGTTCAATTTTTAAGCTAAAAAGATAGCAATTTTCAGAAGACAGTTGAATTTTGAATCCAAAAGTACAGTTAAATTCTTTAAAAAAATAATTACAATTTTACAAAAATAATGTGATTTTTATCAAAATAGTTGCATTTTCAACCACAATAATGGATTTTTAACAACCAACAAATCTTTTTTCCGAAAGAAGTTCAGCTTTCAATCAAGTAGTTAAATTAAAAATTAAAATTAAATTTAAATATAAATTAAATTTAAATTTAATAAAGAATATAATAGTTAAAATATTTCAACGAAGACAATATTTTAATAGTTGAACTGAAACAAAGAAGATGAATTTTCAACAAAAGAGTCGAACTCTCAATTTCTACCAAAAGAGGTGAATTTTAAACAAAGCAGTTGAATTTTTTAACAAAAAAAATGATTTTTTAAAAAAAAATCGTGAATTTCTCACTACGTTAGTTAAATTTTCGACCCGCAAAAAAAATGTTAAACCAAATATTTGATGTTGTCAAATACAATTAATTAATAACCAAACCGCTGAATTTTCAAACAAATTGTCGAATTATGAAAGAAAAAGAAAAAAAGAGATTAATCTTTAACCAAAAATGGTAGGATTATCAACAAAAAATTGGATTTTTAAACCAAAAGGACGAATTTTTTACAAGACAGTTGAATTTTTAAACTGAGAAGATAAAAATTTTCAATCCAAAAATACGAATTTTTTTATCTAAAACAACGAATTTTCAATTAAAAATTTAAATTCTAAACGAAGTAATTATAATTTCAACAAAATAATATAATTTTTACCAAATTATTTAAATTTCCAACTAAAATTATGAATTTTTAACAACTAATACTTTTGTAGAAAGAAATTCAGATTTCAATCAAGAATTTAAATTTTCAATCATAAAAGATTAATTCTCAACAAAAAATATAATTATTAATATTTTAACCAAGAAAATATTCAAAAAAAAAAAAAAAACATTTGTGCGAAAAGAAATCAATTTTAATAACAAAAAGGTGAATTGTTTAGAAAGCTGTTAAATTTTGTACGAAAATACTAGAATTTTCAATAAAAAAAGTGGAAAGTTTAACTTGAAAATGTGACTTTTCAACAATAAAGTTCAGTTTTTATTAAGGTGGATTATAAACCAAAAAAGATCATATTTCTATCAAATGAGATCAATTTTCATATAAAAATTTAATTTTTAACCAAATAGTTGAAATTTCCGCAAAAATAATAGAATTTTCAAAAAAGAAAAATTAAATTCAAACGAAAAAGTTAAAATATTAACCAAAATAGAATAATTGTTATATAAACGGTTACATTTTAAAACAAAAAAGATTAATTTTTAGTAGTTGAATTTTCAGTTATAAAAAATTAATTCTCAATGAAGGATTGGCGCCATTGAATCCAAAAGGACTCATTTTCAACAAGGTAGTTCAATTTTCGAATAAAAAAATGAGTTTATAACAAAGTGCTTCAATTTTTTACTAAATTATTTAAATGATTGACCTGCAAAGATACATTTTCAACTAAATATTTTATTTTTCGAAAAAAAATTATAAGCAAAATGGTCAAATTTTGAAACAAAAAGAACAAATATTAAGCTTGAATTTTCAATCAAATGGTTGAATTTTCTAGCCAAAAATTCGAATTTTTTAGAAGACAGTTGAATTTTCGATTGAATAGTGTGAATTTTCTATCTAAAACGACCAATGTTCAATAAATTAGTTAAATTATAAACAAAATAATTAGAATTTTAAGAAAATGATGTAATTTTTACTAAAATAGTTGAATTTTTTACTAAAATGATGAATATTTAAAACAACAAATCTTTTTTAGAAAGATTTTCAGCTTTCAATCATGTGAACTTTCAGTCATAAAAGATTGATTCTCAACGAAAAATATAATAGTTAATATTTTAACCGAGAAAATATTTTAATAGTTGAATTCCACCAAAAAAGATGAATTTTCATCAAAAGATTCGAAGTCTTAACCAAAACATATTAATTATTAAAGAAACAGTTAAATTTTAAATAAAAAAAAAACAATTTTCAATAAAAGGGATAAATTTTATTAACAAAATGGCGAATTCTCTATAAATCTGTTGAATTTTCTCAGAAAATACAAAAATTTTAAACAAGAAAGTCAATTGTTAAATAAGTTAGATTTTAAACCAAAAAAGATCATATTTCTACTAAAAGAGATAAATTTTTATACCAAAAATTTATTTTTCAACCAAATAGTTGAAATTTCTGCAAAAATAATAGGATTTTCAACAAAGATATTTAATTTTCAACAAAAAAGTTGAAACCTCCCGCAAAACAGAATAATTTTTTGCAAACGGTTACAATTTTTAAATATGAAAATATGAATTTTCGACGAAAATAATAGATTTTTCACAAAAAAGTTGAAAGTGTAACATGAATTTTCTACAAAAAAGTTCATTGTTAAAAAAGTAAGATTTTAAACCAAGAAAGATAAAATTTCTACCAAATAAATTTTTATACCAAAATTTATTTTTCAACCAAATAGTTGAAATTTCTACAAAAATAATAGGATTTTCAACAAAGATATTTAATTTTCAACAAAAAAGTTGAAACCTCCGCCAATACAGAACATTTTTTTTGCAAACGGTAACAATTTTTAAATATGAAAATATGAATTTTCTACGAAAATACTACATTTTTCACAAAAAAGTCGAAAGTATTACTTGAAAATATTAATTTTCAACAAAAAAGTTAATTGTTAAAAAAGTTAGATTTCAAACTAAGAAAGATAATATTTCTACCAAAAGAGACGAATTTTCATTCAAAAATTTAATTTTCAACCGAAGGGTTGAAACTTCTACAAAAATAATTGAATTTTTAATCCAAAAGGACTCATTTTCAACAAGGCAGTTTAATTTTTGAACAAAAAAATGAGCTTATAATATAGTACTGGAATTTCTAAGTAAATAATTTATATTTTTGACCTGCCAAGATAAATTTTTAACTGAATATTTGAGTTTGCAAAAAAAAATAATTAGAAACGAATCAGTTGAATTTTCAAACAAATGGTCATACTGAAACGGCGAATTCTCTAGAAAGCTTTTGAATTTTCTACGAAAATACTAGAATTTTTAACCAAAAAGTTGAAGTTTTACTTGAAAATATGAATTTTCAGCAATAGAGTTAATTGTTAAATAAGTTAAATTTTAAACCAAAAAAGATCATATTTCTGCTAAAATAGATAAATTTTTATACCAAAAATTTATTTTTTAACCAAGTAGTTGAAATTTCTATAAAAATAATAAAATGTTCAACAAAAAAGTTAAATTAAAAAAAAGTTAAAAGCAAAACGGAATAACTGTTATGCAAACGCTTACATTTTAAAACAAAAAAGATAAAATATCTACATAAAGAAATGAATTTTTGTGCCAAAAAAGTAAATTCTCTTTAAAACAGTGAAATTTTACATCCGAAAATATGAATTTTCTACTCAAATACTAGAATTGTTCCACAAAAAATTTGAAGTTTTAACTTGAAATATAAATTTTCAACATCAAAGTTAATTCTTAAATAAGTTATATTTTAAATAAAAAAGATAACATATCTACCACAAGAAATGAATTTCTATACCAAAAAGGTGAATTTTCTAGAAAAAATTCAAATTTTACATCCTAAAATATGAATTACCCATCAAAAAGTTCATTTACAGCCAAATATTAAAATTTTCGCGAAAATAATAGAATTCCTACGAAAGTACTAGAATGTTCATAAAAAAAGTTAACCCTGAACCAAAATAGAGAACGACGAATTCTCTAGAAAGATTTTTAAATGTTCACCCAAAAATATGAATTTTCAAAATAAAAATGTTGGCAGTTTAAACTAGAAAATTTTTAATTCTTCACTATAAAGTTCATCTTTAAACAAACAATTGAATTTTGAACTAAAAACAATTAATTTCTAACAAAAAAAGGAGTGGTTCAATTTGCAGTTGAATACTATAATTTTCAACCAAAAACAATATGAAGGTTTAATAAAGTAGTTTAACTTTTAAATAATAAGTATTAACCAATTAGTATATAAATGTTTTACTTGTAAAATAAAATCACTTCTGTGTTTTCGCCGAATTTTTAACCAAAAGAGATTGATTCTGAACAAAAAATATAATAGGAGACTTCTAAATTAAAAAAAAAATTAACATTTAATAAAAAAGAATTGGATCTTCTTATTGGATTCTATTAATTTAGTTAGCATTTAAGCGAAAAAAACGAGTTTGATGATAGTACTTAAATGCTTTACTTGTAGAATAAAATCACTCATTTTCTTTTTACCAAGCATTTAAAACAATCGTTATTTATATTTAAATTTTTCATGTGTGATTTCACTTTCTGCGTTAAGATCGAACGTGACGAAATTTTTATCAAAATAGTTAAATCTTCAACCAAATAGTAGAATTTTTAAACAAAAGACATGAACTATAAACAAAAATTATAATAGTAGACTTCTCAATTTAAAAAAATTAATTTTTAATGAAAAATCATATGGATTTTCTTATTGGGTTCTATTAATTCAGTTAGCATTTAAACGAAAAAGCGAGTGTGAAGATAGTACCTAAATGCTTTACTTATAGAATAAAATATCTCATTTCCTTTTTACCAAGTATTTAAAATAATCGTTATTTATATTTACATTTTTCATGTGTGATTTCACATTCTGTGTTAAGTTTAAGCGTGATGGAATTTTTAACAAAGTAGTTAAATCTTCAACCAAATAATAGAATTTTTAACTAAAAGATATTGATTCTGAACAAAAATTATACTAGTTTGATTTTCTTAATTAAAAGAAAAAAGAATTTTTATGAAAAATAATTGGATTTTCTAATTAGTTTCATTCAATTAATTTAGTTCACATTTAAGCGAAAAAGCGAGTGTGAAGATAGTATTTAAATGTTTTACTTGTAACATAAAATCACTCATTTTCTTTTTTCCAAGTAGTTAAATCTTCAACCAAATAGTGGAATTTATAATCAAAAGAGATTGATTTTGAACAAAAAAAATATTACAGTAGAATTTTTAAATAAAAATAATTAACTTTTCATACAAAATGATTTGATTTTCTTATTGGGTTCATTTAATTAATTCAGTTCACATTTAAGCGAAAAAGCGAGTGTGAAGATAGTATTTAAATGTTTTACTTGTAAAATATAATCATTAATTATATTTTTGCTAAGCATTAAAAAAATCGTTACATGCATTTACGTTTTTCTACGTGTGATTTTACATTCTGTGTTAAGTAGAAGCGTGACGGAATTAAATACGAATAAATAATAACGGAAAAGTAGTTAAATTTTCAACCAAATAGTACAATTTTTAATCAAAAGAGATGAATTTGGAACAAAAATTATGATAGTAGACTTTTTAAATAAAACATATTAACTTTTAAAAAAAAAAAAAATTAGATTTTCATATTGGGTTTTATTAACTCCGTTTTCATTCAAGCGAAAAAGCGAGTGTGAAGTTAGTTATTAAATTCTTTGCTTGTAACCTAAAAACACCTAATCTTCCTTTTACAAAGCATTTAGATCTTTCGTTATTTGCACCTATATTTCCATACATTATTTCACGTGTTGATTTACGTAAAGGCGTAATTTTATTTTAATATATTAGAAACTCTTAATTCTTAACTCCTCATTCCTAACTCCCAACTCCTCACTCACAACTCACAACTCCTGACTCACAATTCACAAGTGGACGGGAAGTAGTGGAAGTAGGAAGAAATTAAGGAAGCTAAGTAGATGAAATGAGGAGGGGGAGCGAGGGGGGCGGGAGTGAGGGAAGTGGAGGGAGATAAGTTAGGAAATAACGCAAGAGGAAGTAGTGGAAGTAATGGACAATTAAAGGAGAAGTAGGAGTTGAGGGAAAAATGAGGATAGGGGAAGCAGGAGAAATAGTGTGAAATTAAAGGAGTAGAGGAAATAAGGAGAAATAAGGGAAGGGAAAGTAGGGAAAAAACGAGGGTGTGTAGTGGGGAACAAAAGGGAAATGAGGGTAGTGAAGTAGGAGAATTGGTGGAAAATGATGGCATGCGAAGAAGGGAAAGTTAGGGGAAATGAGGGATAAAGAAGGAGGAAACGGTAGAGAAATGAAGATAGGGGAAATAGGGTAAGTGCTAAGAATTGAGGGTAGAAGAAGTAAAAGAGAATGTGGGGGGAAGTAATGAGGGAGGGGGGACGATAAGAAAAAAGTTATGGTAGAAGGTAGAAGCAAAGGTTGAAGTTCGTATAGGGAAATTAGGATTCAAGAAGGGCAGTAGGGGAAAGTAGGATGAATAGGGGAGGGAAAGTATTGGAGGGGGAGGTTTAAACTTTTTCTTCACTTCTGTTAACCAATTTTTCTCTGCAATTGGCGAATTACCATTTGAATTTGGAAAATTTTAAACGCTTGAATTAAAAATGTTGCTGATACAGTATTTAAAGAAAAACGTAATCAATTTTTTAAAAGAAATTTCGTTTAATTGATTGAATCTAAAAATGAAAATGTTTAAAGAAAAGGTTAAATTGAGAACGGATGTTATAATAAATTAAATGACTTGTCATAAATAAATTTATCTCTTGCAACATTGTTAGTATACAAGCAATGATAATACTGTAAACGCAAGTGTTATCAAACAACGTAATATTGTCAGAATTTGATTGAACGTTTGTTGCTCTTGCAACACTTTTATCGTCCCATTCGTCTATTTTTGTCTTTTTCTATCTGTTGCCTTCTGTTTTTTTTTCGATTCTTCATCAGATTACGTAAACCCCTCTGATTTAGAGATCATCTCGAGATAGGCGACCTCGGCCTTGTGTCTGGAAATATTATCATCCTCAGGGTCGGTTCATTGGGAAGTGGGAACCCAATAATATTAAACGTATCATGTTTTAATCGAAATAACATCATCGATTGTGGACACCGGCAACAATATTTTTATTTCAAACACAATTTTTTAATAACTATTTACTTAAAATTTAAGAAATTTAAATTTGGATTTTTTTGTTTTTGTTTGTTCGTTGGATTCTTGTTTTTTTTTTTAACAGGAGTTTGCATCAACTATTTACTTTTTATAACGTCAGTCCCACAAAACTTCTTCTAAATCAATCTAAAAATCGATACCTCCTTGTTAAGATCTTTTGAACACATGTACTATTTTTATTGACATTCTTAGAAATGTTTTGAATATTTTGTAATTTTTCTTTAACAATGAAGTTTGTAAAATAAAAAGTCTTTCAAAATTTGGTGAGAATTCGGAAATCTAAAGAAAATTTCTTTACACCCTTGAAACCTTTCAAAATTTCTAAAAAGCTTTTTAATTATTTTTGAATTTTTTAAACCTCCTACTCATTCTGAAAATCTTTTAAAATCATTAGAGTTTTTGTAATTGTTTTTAAAAATTATGCAAAATTTTCCTAAAATATTCTAGATTCGTTTTTTCAAAGTTTCTAAATCTTTTTAAATATTCTCTTAAGGTTAATTTTTCAAAATGACAAATCATTTAAATTTTTCCTAGGAATTTAAATATTTAAGAAAAATTTCTTTTTAAAATTCTCAAAAATCTTCCGGATTTTTTTTTAATCTTCAATAATCTAAATAAATTCTATTTAAAAATTGGCTAAAATCCTTTAAAATTTCAAATTATATTTTAATCTACTCAAAAGTTTAAAAATTTGAAATATCTTTCATAATAATGTAGACTTTTCGGACATTTTTAAGAATTCTAAGAAATTAAATAAATTGTCTTGAAATCGGGACGACTGAAAAATCCCGAAAAATAAAATTACTGACACTGTAAAATTACCAAACTGGAAAATTCACGAATAATAAAATTTCTGGGCAGTAAAATTTCCGAATTCGAAAATTTCCGGCTAACAAAATTCCTGAATAATAAAATTCCTAACAGTTTATAATATTAACAAATTTGACCATTTCCGATTTAAAAATTCCAAAAAAGTTTAGAATAATACCGAATTAGAAAATTCCTGAAAAATAAAACTTCCGAATAATAAGATTTCCAAATTGGAAAATAACGGAACAATAACAGTCCCGGGGACGACTGAAAAATTCCGAAAAATAAAATATCTGATACTGTAAAATTCCCGAATTGGAAAATTTCCGAATAACAATATTTCCGAATTCGAAAATTATGGAACAGTTTATTTCATTACTGAATTCGAAAATTGCTGAATAATAAAATTCCCAAAGAATAAAATTTCCGAATAATAAAATTTTCGAATTCGAAAGTTCTTGAATAATAAAATTTCCGGGGACCCGTGAAAAATCCAAAAATTGTAAAATTCCCGAAAGTTTATAATATTACCGTATTTAAAATCTTCCGAAGTTAAAATAAGTACAATAAAAAAACAAAAATTTCATCCAGAAATATATCTTTTTTCAATGATTGTTATTTTTAATTCAAATAATCATTTTAGAAACTTTAAAATTTTTTTTAAAACTTGTCCTAATAAAAATAGTTGATTATTTTATTTTTAATAATTAAATAATATTTATAACAAAATTTTTATTGTTAAAATTCGAGAATTTGTTAGTTCAGAAATTTTATAATTTGGCAATTCAGGATTTTTCAGTTGTCCCAATTCCCAACGAGATTATAATAATACCAAATTAGAAAATTACCAAATAATGAAATTCCTGGAAGTTTATAATGTTACTGAATCTTCCTATTTTCGGATAAGAAAATTCTCGAAAAGTTTATAATATTATTGAATTAGAAAATTACCGAATAATAAAATTCCCTTCAACTTATAATTTAAAAAATTCCCGAATAATATAATTCCCAAAATATAAGTTTCCCGGTTTAAAAAATTCTCTGGAAGTTTATAATATTATCGAATCAGAAAATTCCTGAATAATGAAATTCCCTACAGTTTATAATTTTGAAAATTCTGGAATAATAAAATTCTCAAATTATAAGATTCCTAGATAATAAAATTTTCGAAAAGTGTATAATATTCTCGAACTGAAAAATTCCCGAATAACAAAATTCCTGGCAGTTTATAATATTACCGAATTTGAAAATTCTCAAATTGGAAAATTACAGAATAATAATTTTTCCGAAAAGTTTATATTATTACCGAATTGGAAAATTTCCAAATTATATGCTTCCCGGATAATAAAAAAATTTTTGAATTTAAAAATATCCAAACTAAGAAATTCCCTAATTTAAACAATTAAAATTATTCTGTTATGAAAATTATTTATTTGTTTAAAGTACAATAATCAAATGTTTTAAAGAAACAAATATTCCTAATGTTTACAGTCTTTAAAATCATTGTTTGAAATGAATTTTCAGCGGAAATTTTTTTTCTAATTATTTTGATTTTAAATTCAAACAATCATTTTAAAATTCGAATATTTTATAATTCAGCAATTTTTTGTGGGAACTTAACTAATTCGAGAATTTTCTAATTTGCTAAGATTATAAATTGCTCGGGGATTTTTCCAATTCGGTAATTTTATTATGCAGAAATGTTATAATTCGAGAATTTTTTATTTCTAGAATTTTACAATGTGAAATTTTATTTTTCCGGATTTTTCATCGTCCCTAAAAATCTTTCAGATTATTTCGCGTCTATTTTGAAATGTTTAAATCTTAGATATCCTAAAAAATTACTATCCATAAAGCTTTCAAATTTATTAAAATAATTCTAAATTTTTTTTCTTCAATTTCTTAAAAAATTATGTGAAATCTCATGACCAAAACTTAAAAAAAAATACACTAAAAAACTTCGATTTGAAATTGAATCCATTTTTCTGAAACAAATCCGAATTCAAACAAAATAAAATCTAATATCCCTTCTACAATGAGTTGATTCTGCTAACATAAAATAGTAAATCTGTGAAAACCGTCGAGCAGGAGTGCGAACGAAATTTCATCATTAGCAACAATAATTGCGATAATGATCTTTACACTCGCTGGTTATAATTTAATATCTATTTATTGCCGAGCCGAAATTGCTTTCCGCGCAATTACGGCATAATCGAAAGAAAATAAATAATCCTGCATACCTCTGCGTACGCACACTCGTGATGTAATAATAACAATAATAATGACTATGTCCTTCTTAGCGCATGTGATAGTGTATAGTGTATATCGATCCTCGATTACGATAATACACTTCCACACTGAGCTACACATGTTTTCAATCACACGTATAAATGGAAACTTGTACGAGATCGCAAAGATCGAGAGGCTGTGGACTCGCTAATGGGCACTTAATTGTTGTCACCATTTACTGCCGCTTATGACAAGGTGAACATCGTGGATACCTGGGATTATGTGCGCACCATCAGTGAAAATGTAAAACGTGCAACTTCGCTCAAACGTGCTGGATTCGAATCGGTGACCCTGGCTCACTGACCCTTTTAGTTGGAACCTTCACTGTGCCTCGTAAACACTGGATTATGTTGCAATGGCTTCTTCAGACTCTGGTCTTGATTTTCCCAAGCCTTGCTTGTTTGCCTGATTGCGAGCTTGTTTGCGTGTTTGCCTGCAGTAACGCCCACATATAAAAGAACATCTAGATATTGAATAATAGAAGCGATTTAAAAAGAATTTATTCGGATGACAATTGAGGGAGGAGAGAAACTAGACATTGGTGCCGGTACCCGTGTAGAAATTCAAATCGGGAACTAGTCTAGTTCCCGAAAATTCGACCACACTTAAAGCCGGGTCATCTGAATAGCCCCCGACCAGTAGCGTCACGGTAGATTAGTCGGGGGCTAGTCAGGTGACCCGACTTATCCTAGTCGAGGCCTGATCGGGTACTAGTAGGGGTCTGGCGATAATACATCTACGTGGAATATTAACCAAACTCCCCAAAATTTGTGGAACATCCCCTAAAAGTTTGTCAAAATACTTATTATTTACGGAAATCTCCATAAACTTTTTTGAAATATTTAAAAGTGCTCAAATTTACCCAAAATTTAATAGGGAACAATCCTACGCTTAAAAATGCATAAATTTATGTAACTAAAATTCCCCAAAATTTGTGGAAGATTAATTTTTAAAAAAACTTCAGCTGGAACGCAGCAATGGAAGAGCTTCGCTCTGAAGGAACCGCCACATTGGTCACAGTAGTCTCTGCTCCAGGTAATTATGTTTCGTTACGTGTGGACTGCTGTCTTAAACACTCGACGTGTCACTTCTGTTGCGCGAGAAGCGGCACGTCGCGCCCTAGCGGATTTTTTTTAAAGCTACCAGTCCTGAACCGCAAGACTCAAATGAGGGTGGTAGCGAAATCTGAACTGTACCGTGCTCAGTAGTTTACTACTAGGATACTGCTCTTCACTAATTAATCAACAACTTGTTCTCTTTCCAATTTCAACTACATGAAGGACTAGACTTTATTTACATACGGTAAACCTTCAATTACATTTAAAAATAAGCATCTATACAAATTTAGAGTCTTATGACTTCCGGCGGGCACTTTTCACCTACATCTATATGTATCTTTTCCAATATGGATTTTCTTAAAATTCCATACAAAGGTATTTATGAATGTTCCAAGAAATTCGCAATTTTCTAAAAAAATACTAGAAAAAATAATATTACGTCTTTTTGAAGTTTTTGATCGGTGTTTTTATAAAAAATTAATTTTCGTACAAAATTATTAACTTAATAATTATGTCTTAAGTATATGTGAGATGAATTTAACATTAATAAATCTTTTCTCCAAAAAGCGGTGTAAAATTATTGTTAAATATATTCTTAGTGTTTTAGAATAAAAAAATCATTATGCTTTTTTAGATATTACCTCATTTGATAAAACCTCGCCGAAAACTCAAATATAAGAATAACCCGACCAGAGCCCCACTAGTTGCCGACCAGAGCCTGAATATTACCCGCACGGAAATTAGTGAACAAAAAGGCCCGACTAGCCCTTGACCAACCGCCGACCAGACCTCGACTAAAATTTTGACAATAAAAAGCCCAATTAGTCCCCGATTAGTCCCCGATTGGGTACTTTGTCAAAATTAATAACCGGACTAGCCCCCGATTAGTGCCCGAATTATAATAGGGCCAAATGGGGCTATTTCCACACGGGTACAAGAGCTTCTAATTAGTTTCTAAAACATATCCGGTTTATTCCAGTTTCTGATGACGGATTGCAAACCTGATTGAATCTATGAAGAATTTGACTTGTTTTCTTGTATTCTACTTGTAATTCTAAACGATTTATTTGAGATTCTCGATAATCTACTTGTAATTTTAGGTCATCCACTTCTAATTCTAGATACTCAACTTGTAATACAATTGTCATTCTAGGTAATAAGTTCATGATTCAATTCCGACCTTGGGCAATCTACTTGTTATATGAAGAATAAGCAATCCACCAGTAATCTACGAGCATTTAATTGTAATCCAAGACAATCCACTTTTAATCCATAGTAATGTCTGTGTAGTTCTGGAAAATCTACTCGCAATTCTAGATAAGCCAATTGTGATTCTAGATAATCCACTTGTAATTCTAGATAATCCACTTGTAATAAAATATTGTAATTCCTGGTAATTCACTTTTAATTCCAGGTAATCAACTTATACTTCTAGATAATCCAGTTATAGTTCTACTTAATACACATGTAAATTTAAGTAATCCACATTTGATCTGAGGTAATATATTTATAATCCACTTGTAACCCAGAATTATTCACTTCCTATCTGCACGATCCAAAGTAATCCACTTGTGATATAATTTTAATTTCACTTAATCCACTTGTAATTCTACGTAATCTACTTTCAATACAATTGTAATTACAGTTAATCCAATTGTAGTGCTGGACAATCTACATGTAATACTAGATGTTTCAAAAGGGATTCTAGATAATCCAGTTAGAATTCTAGATAATCAACATGAAATACAATTGTAATTCCATTTAATCCACATGTAATTCGAAATAATTCACTTATAAAACAATTGTAATTCTACTTAATCCACTTGTAATTTTTAATAATCCACATTTGACCCTATATAATAAATTTATAATTCAATTGTTACCCCGGGTATTCCGTTTCCTATATACACAATCCAAGTAATCCACTTGTGATATAATTGCAGTGCCAGTTAATCCACTTTTAATTCGGCGTAATCGAATTGCAATAAATTATTATTCCAGCTAATCCACTTGTAGTACTGTACAATTTACTTGTTCTACTAGATAATCCAATTGTGATGCTAGATAATCAACTTGTAATACTAGATAATCCACTCGTAATTCAATATGGTAATTCCAGGTAATCCACTTTTAATTCTAGGTGATCAACTTATAATTCTAGATAATCCACTTGTAATTCTAGATAATGCACTTGTAATACAATTGTAATTCTAATTAATCCACTTTGATCCTATGAATTGTATTTATAATCCACTTGTAACATCGGGTAATCCGGTTTCTATTTGCCGAATTGAAAGTAATCCACTTCGAATATCATTTTAATTCCAGTTAATCCACTTGTAATTCTCGGGATTCCACTTGCAATACAATTGAATTATCAGTTAATCCACTTGTAGTTCTGGATAATCTATTTATAATACTAGATGATCCAATTGTGATTCTAGGTAATCAACTTGTAATTCTAGATAATTCAGTTAAAATTCTAGATAATCAACTTGTAATACATCTGTAATTCGAGATAATCAACTTGTAATGCAATTGCAATTCCAGTTAATCCGTTTGTCATTCTACATAATGCACTTGTTATACAATTGTAATTCTACTTAATACACTTGTAATTCTAAGTAATCCACTTGTCATATAGTTTTAATTCCAGTCAATCCACTTGCAATTCTTGGTAATTCACTTGTAATATAATTTCAATTCCAGTTATTCCACTTGTAGTTCTAACTAATCCACATGTAATAGAATTGTAATTCTAGGCAATTTATATTTATTCCTAGATAATAAGTTTATGATCAACTTGAAACGTTGCGAAATCTACTTGCTATCTGCACAATTACAATTAATCCACTTGTAAACACCGACAATCTACTCATAATCCTCGAAAATTTACTTATTTTCCACACTAATCTAGATGATTCAATTGTGATACTAGATAATATACTGGTAATTCTAGATAATCCACTTGCAATTCATTTTTAATACATGGCACTCAACTTGTAATCAACAGTAATTTTTCTTGTAGTTTTGGACAATCTACTTGTAATACTAGATGATGCAATTACGATTCTAGATAATCCACTTGCATTGTATTTTTCATTTTAATTAATCCACTTGTAATACTAGATAATTCACTCGTAATAGAATTGGAATTCCAGTTAATCCACTTGTAATCCACTTGTAATCCACGATAATCCGCTATTAATCCCCACTAGAATTTTTAATTCCGGAGAATTGTAATTCCAGTGAATCTACTTGTAATTCTAGGTAGTTCACTTGTAACTCAAGTAAATCCACTTGTAATGCTAGGTGATTCAACTGTAATTATAGGCAATCCACTTGTCATACAAGTGTAATTCCAGTTAATCCACTTTTAGTTCTATGTAATTCACTTGTAATTCATTTGTAATTCAAGGTAATCTAATTGCAATTCTAGATAATCCACTTGTAATACAATTTTAATTTTAGGTCATCAGTATTTATTTCCAGTTATTACATTTAGAAGCCACTTTAAACTCTGCGTTGCTATCTGTACATTAAAAAGTAATCCACTTGTAACCCTAGGTATTTCGAACATAATCACGCTTTAATTGAAATAATTTAAGGTAACCCAATTGTAATTCTTGGTAATATCTAAGTAATCTACATGTAATCATAGGTGATATATTACGAATCCATTTGTAACCATTGGTTAATCCATTTACTATCCACGGCAATCAACTTGTAATCCACAGTATTATATTTGTAGTACACAATAATTCCTTTTTAATTCTAGGTAATCAATTTATAATCCACTTGTAACCATAGGTTATCTGTTTGCAATCACGCGTCAATTTTACTAATCTCACTGAATCCACTTGAATTCTAGATAATATGAAGGTAAACCACATTTAAACCTAGGTAATGTATTTAAAATACACTTGTCACCCTGAGTAATCAACTTGCTATATGTGTAATTCCTATCAATCTACTTTTAATCTGCGACATACTTGTAAACCACCACAATCCACTTGTAATCCAAGATACTTGATTTGTAATACACAGTAATGTCTTTGTAATTATGGATAATATACTTGTAATCCACGACAATCTTCTTGTCACCCACAACAACCTACTTGTAATCAAAGACAATCGACTTGTAATCTACAGTAATCTATTTGTATTCCACAGTAATACCTTTGTAATTGTGGACAATCTACTTGTAATTCTGGTCAATCTATTGGTTATACTAAATGATCCACTTGTGATTTTTGATAATAAATTTATAATCCACTTAAAACCCTGCTTAATCCGCTTTCTATGTGCGAAATTTAAAGGAACCCATTTGTTATCCACAAAAATCTACTTTTGATCCAATTTGATCCAATTTTAATCCACTTTCAATCGAAGAAAATTCACTTGTCATCCAAAGTAATCTACTTCTCATGGACAGTAATCCACTTGTAATGTTTAGGAATCCACTTATAGTCCTGGTTAATAACCTTGAAATCAGAGGCAATCCACTTTTAATTCTACTTAATCTATTTGTAATCCTATTTAATCCACTTTAAATCTTAGGTAATACACTTGAGATTTCAGGTCACCCACTTAAGATCCTAGGTAATTCTCAACGATATATTTGTATTATTGTATGAAAGATTCGTGATTTTAAGTAATCCGCTTGTAACCTGTAGTATTCCAAGTAATCAATTCTAAAGCACTTGTATTATAGACAATCCGCTTGTAATACTGGGTGAGCCACTTGTGCTTCAAAGTAATCCACTTGTAATCCATTTGTAATCTGCGCTCTTTAATTGTAATCTTAGGTGATCCTAATGTAATCACGGGTTCATCCATTAATCTTGAGTCAATGCGGTAATCCTAGGTAGAACTCTCGTAATTCTAGGTATTATCCATCGTAATTTAATTGTTATCCGGGATAATCCCAGTGAACATACTATGCTTTAGTATAGTCCAATTTTAATCCTAGGTAATTCACTTGTACTCAGGATTAATGCAATTAGTCCTGAGTAACATACTTGTGAATCTGTGATCTAGGTAATCCAGTTGAAATCAAATGTTATCCACTAAAAATCCTAGTTAATCTGCTTTCAATCTTAGATAATCCACATTCAATCACAGTTTATCCATTTATAATTCAAGTTTAGCCTTAGTTAATCCACTTGTAATCTGTAATATTCCAAATAATCCACAATAATTCTCTTGTAATTCGATGCAATCCACTTGCAATGCGAAGAAATTCAAATGTAATTTTGGCAATAAACTTGTGATTCCATTTAATCCACTTGTAATTCTGGGTTAATCCGAATAATCCCTCATAATCTAATTGTATATTTAGGAATAAATTTTCAGTCCTGGGTAATCTATTTATAATACACCTGCAACTCTAGATAACCCTCTTGTAATATGTAGTAATGCGAGCAATCCATCATAATCCAATTGCAATCTTAGATAACCCTCTTGTGACCCTAGGTCATCTCTTTGTAATCCACAGTGGTCTACTTTCGTTCCCATGTAATCTGGCGTAATTTAAGTAATTCGAGGAATCGAGTGTAATGCATGGTAATTTAATTCTAATACTAATTAGTCATCATTTAATCATCAATAATATACTTATAATCCTATTTAATCCGCTTTTAAAAATATTTAATCCATGAATGATCGACTGTATATCCTAATTAATCCAATTTTATCTACAACAATCCATTTGTAAACTTGAGTAGTTCAATTAATCTAGGGTAATCATAGGTAATCCTAGGTAACCCACTTGTAATACCAGGTAATAAAATTGTAATTTTAGTTAATATACATATAATCCAGTGTAATGCAATTTCATCAAAATTATAATCTACTTGAAATTTGAAGTAATCCAGATAATACAAATAATTTACTTAGAACTCTAAGGAATCCACTTGTAATCCTAGGTAATCCACATGTCATCTACATAAATGTAGGAATTTTATAGTAATCGACTTGAAATCCTAGATTATACACTTTTAATCCGTCCCGATCTGGGGTAATAGAATTACAATTCACTTGGAATTTGGATTAATCCATATAATCAAAGTAATTTACTTGTAACTTTAGGAAATCCACTTGTAACCCTAGGTAATCCACTTGTAATCTACATCAATGCAAGAAATCTATAGTAATCTACTTGCATTAGTTGTCATTACTAGATAATACAATTTTAATCCGTCTAATCTGGGGTAATATCCTTCTTATCCAGCGTTATTCGATTTGTAATCCTAGGTGATCTGATTGTACGTCAAGGTCATTCAATTAATCCCAAACATTTTAATTAATCCTTTTGTAATCATAGCTAATCCTTCTATAGTCCATTTATAACCCTAGGTGTTCCAATTTTTTTACGCGACAATCCACTTGCAATCTGGAGTAGTCCTAGTAATCCAAATGTTGTAATTGTAACTTTAGGTAAACTTCTTGTAATTCTAGGTAATCCACTTGTAATACTAGGTAATAAACATATAATTCTACATATTCTACTTGTAATCCAGCGTAATCCAATTTTAATAAAATTATAATCCACTTAGAATTTGAAGTGATCCAGCTAATACAAGTAATTTATTTGGTATTCTAGGTAATCCACTTGTAACCCTATGTAATGCACTTTTAATCTGTATAAATGCAAAAAATCAATAGTAATTCACTTTTAATTATGGATAATCCACTTGCAATACATTTTGGTCAGGAGTAATCCCCTTGTAATGTGATGTAATCCAATTAATCCTAGGTTATTCACTTATAATTCTAGGAGTACATTCGTAACCCCAGGTAATTCATTTATAATCCACTTTAAAACTGGAGTAATCCATCTAATCCAAGCATTTTACTTGACTCTCTAGGGATACCACTTGTAAATCTAGGTAATCCAATAGTAATCTACATCAATGCTATAAATTCATATTAATCCGCTTGTAACCCTAGATAATCTATTTGAAATGCGTTTTCATCAGGATTAATCCCCTTCAAATACAAAATAATACAATTTGTAATCCTAGGTAACCCAATTGTAATACACCCACTTTGAAGGTGATGAACTTGTGATTCTGTGTAATCTACTTATAATCCAGTGCAATTCAATTTTAGTTAAATTACAATCCACTTGGAATTTGAAGTAATCCAGATAAAACAAGTAATTTACTTGATATTCTAGGGAATACACTTGTAAGCCTATGTAATCCACTTGTAATCTGAATAAATGCAAGAAATCCATAATTTACTTCTTATCCTAGATATTTACTTGCAATCCACCTGAACAGGAGTAATCCCTTCGTGATCCTGAGCAATACAATTTTTCATCCTAGGTAATCTACTTGGAATTCTAGGAATACATTTGTAATCCTGGGTAATCCATTTTTAATCTGCTTGTTATTCTAATTAATCCACTTTTTACTCATGACCATCCACTTGTGAACTATAGTATTACAATTAGTCCATTTTAATCTCGGGTAACCCAGATCATCTTAGGTGATCCACTTGTATTACTAGGTGATACAGTTGTTATTCTAAGTACTCTACGTATGGTCCAGCGTAATCCAATTATAATACAATTATAATCCACTCGGAATCTAGAGCAATACATATAATCCAAATAATCCAATATAATAATAAATAATCCAAGTAATCCACTTGTAATCCTAGATAATCAACTGGAAATCTGTTTGATCAGAAGTAAACCCCTTCTAACCCTGAGTAATTCAATTTGTAATCCTAGGTGATCCGATTGTATTCCAAGGTCATTAAATTAATCCTGAGTAATTTATTTAATCCCTTTGTAATCATAAGTAATCCTTTTATAATCTACTTATAACTCAAGGTAATCCACTTTTTATACGCGATAATCCACTTGCAATCTGGAGTAATCCTGGTGATTCAAGTGCTCTAATTGTAACCTGAATTAAAATACTTGTAATTCTAGGTAATCCACTTAATCCTGGCTCACTGACTCTTTCAGTTGAAACCTTCACGGTGCCTCGTAAAGACTGGATTATGTTGCAATAGTTTCTGCCTCTGGTCTTGATTTTCCCAAGCCTTGCTTGCTTGCAGTACCACCTACGTTTAAAAGAACAAATATATATTCAGTAAAAACGGATAAAAAAAAATTTATTCCGATAACAATTAAGATAGGAGAGACTAGCCATTAATTCCGATACATGAGCTTCTGATTAGCTTCTAAAACATTTCCGGCTTATTCCGGTTTTAGAGTTCAGATTGGGTACCTGAATGAACTTTTAAAGGATTTTTTAAGACGAAGTGGAATTTAAAAAGATCCAAAGGAATTTTCACGAGATTAAAAATAAGTAAGGGATTTTTATGATTATTGGGTATTTAAACAAATTTCCTGAAACTTAAAAAAAATGTCCTAGTTTATTAAATTCACCAGGATTTCAATAGTTTTAAGGGATTTCAAAGTTCTCAATCTATTTATAATATTTGGCGGAATTTTCAATAGATTTTAAGAACTTGAATGCATTTTAAAAGATTGCAAAGGCTTTAAGGTATTTTAAAAGATTCCAAGGAAATTACAAGTTTTGTACAATGTCCATTGATTTTGAAAATTTTGAAGAATTTAAAAAAAATGCAGGCAGTTTTAAATGATTTCGGAAAATTTGCAGAAATTTCATGCAATCAAGATTTAAGGATCTTTTGAAATATTGTGAAAGAATTTTAAAGGGATTTTAATGGATTTTATAAGATTGTCAAGAATTTTAGTAATTTTAAGAGATTTTAGAAGGATTTACAGGATTTAAAGTTCGCCCTGGATAGAAGCTCACCCACGATTATAATATAAGTGGAAAGTTTCTTGTCTGGAATTTTATGGATGAATAAAAATGGAATTGAGGACCCAAAGGAGGAACAACAAGAGGTCGCTAATATTCACAAATGTAGGCGGATACAGTCTGTCTTTTTCTTTTTTTAACCTTGTGTTTCTCACTCTCACTCTCACCTCTCACTCTTCATCTTTATCCTTTTGTTCCTTGAAAAGATCCTTGAATAATCGTGAGGATTCTACGCAGAATGTAGAATGTAGAATGTATTTACTACAGTAGGCCAAAATAATAGGCCCACGATTTTCAGGGGCCACCTTTTACGCTTCGCGTATCTAATTAATGGATCTCGCCTAATAATTTAGCAAGGGGAGTATAATGGATAGCCTCTGTAAGTTTAAGCATGAGAGACAGAGTCGTTTTCGTTGTAGACCTTTTGATTCGAATTTTTTTGCTGGTATCTTTTTGAGTGGGACGATTGAGAAGAAATAATTTCATTCAGTTTATTTATTTTTTATTTGATCAAATGATTAAATTTATTGCTGGACTAATGTTTTGCAGTTGGTCAATGTGTTTACTATCGATTAGTGCTGTGTTCTTGTACCAATTAATCGTTTAAGAAATGGCAAACAAACAAAAAAGGTTAAACAATTTCTTAAACAACTATTTTAGCTTAATGTACTCAATTAGCCATTCGATGATTAGCTGTTTTTGTTTGTCTAGTATTGGTTAAACGATTAATTGGTTGAGAGATACAGCATTACTATGGAGTAATGTCTATAGTGAGTGGAAACAGATGTTCAAAACTTTCAAGATTTTATCAACTATTTTTATAACTTGCATTTCCAAAAACTATTTTAATTAAAAATAGAATCCTATTAATTGAATTTAAAGTAAGATTTTACTGTTTGATAAGAAAACATAAATGATAAAGCCAACCTACTTGTTGATGTAATGATGATACCGAGTCCGAATTTTTTATCTTGCACCTTATAGAGTGGAAAAACTAAGAAGAAAGAAGTGAATTCAGTTTATTTATTTTCTAACTGAAGAAATTATTCAATTTATTTATGGGCTAATTTTTTGTATTTAGGTATGTGTTTGCTATGGAGAAGAACTGTGTGCTTCAACCAATTAATCATTTAACAAATGTCAAAACAAGCAAAAACGATGAACTAATTTTTTTTAAACTATTTTAGCTGAATTTATTTTATTAGCTATTGGCAGATTTAGCCACTTTTGTTTTTTACGAATACAGCACTACTATTGAGTAATGTCTAGAGTGAGTGGAAACAAATGACCATAACTTTCAAGATTTTATAAATTTAAATTACAACTTTTCTCTTCCAAAGGCTGCTTAATTAAAAATAGAATCCTCTTAGTTGATTTTTAAGTAAGATTTTACTGTCTGATAATTAAAAATAAAGGAAACCTAAGAGTGTATAATCGTAGAATACATATTTTGGATAAAATTATGAAATCCAGTCTTTTCCTTTGTGCACTTTTCATTCAAAATTTTTCACTGGTACCTTTTTGTAGGTGACAATTCTGAAAAAACAGCAGATTCAATTTATTTATTTTTAATTCATGAAATTATTAAATTTATTAATGGTCCTATCTTTTCTAGATGGGTAATGCATTTACTCTCGACTAGTCCTGTGTGCTTCTAATAATTAATCGTTTAACTGATGCCAAACAGACAAAAAAGGTTAATTAACTTCTTAAACAAATATTTCAGCTGAATTAGCTTAATTACCCATTGGTTGATTAGCTGTTTTTATTTGTCTAGTGTTTGTTAAATGATTAGTTTATTGAATGATAAAGCACTACTATTGAGTCATTTCTAGAGTATGTGGAAGCAAATGATCAAAATTTGAAAGATTTCATGCACTCGTTTTATAACTTTCTTTATTAAAAACCAATTTAATATAAAGTGGAATTATTTTTATTGATTATTAAGTAAGATTTCACTTTGATAATCATACATAAAGGATAAAGAAAACCTGAAACCATATAATCGCAAAATAGATATTTTTGATGAAATGATGATACCCAGTCTTTTTCTAAGTATATTTTTATTTCGAAATTTTTTTCTGGTATCTTTTTGAATGAGGCAATCGACAAAAAAGAAATGGATTAAGTTCATTTTTTTTAAGTGATCAATTTATTAAATGTATTGATCGGCTGATCTATCGTTGTTCTGTAATGTGCTTACAATCGAGCTTTGCTGTATGCTTCAACAAATTACTCGTTTAACAAATGCCAGACAAACAAAAACAGTCAACCGTTTTTTTCAAACCGTTTTAGCTAAATTTTTCTAATGAGCCATTGTCTGATTACCTATTTTTGTTTGTCTAGTATTTGTTAAAGTATTTGTGAAAGCACTACTAGTGCGTGATGTCTATAGTGAGTAGAAACAAATAATCAAAACTTCCGAGATTTTATAAACTTGATTTAAACTTTTCTCTTCAAAAAGTAGCTCTACTAAAAACTAAATAGTTTTAATTGATTTTTACGTAAGATTTTACTGTCTGATAATTGAAAAATTTTCTTCCGAAAATTTTTGCTAGCACCTTTTAAGGGTAGAAATTGAGAAAATAGAAGTGGACGCAGTTTGTTTATTTTTAATCGATCAAATTATTGAATTTATTGATGGTCTAATCTTTTGTAGTTGGATAATGTGTTTACTATTATATAGTGATGTGTGCTTCAACACATTAATTGTTTAACAAATACCAAACAAACAAAAACGGTTAACAGATTGTTTAAGAAACTGTTTTAGCGGAATTTACTTAATTAGCAATTCGTTGGTTGAGTAATGTCTAGAGTGTGTGGAAACAAATGCTCAAAACTTTCAAGATTTTATAAACTTGATTTATATTTTCTTTTCATAAACTAATTTAATTAAAAATAAAATCCTATTAATTTTTTTTATATAAGATTTTACTGTTGGATATTCATTCATAAATGATTAAAAAACCTGAAACGACATCATCGCATGATAGATAGATTGTTTTAGGTTTTGGCTGATTTAGTCAATTTTGTTTGTTTAGCATTTGTTATATTATTAGTTGGTCTAAGGATACAGTACTACTATTGAGTAATGTCTAGAGTGTTTGGAAACAAATTATCGAAACTTTCAAGATTTTATAAACTCGATTTATAATTTGCTTCTGCAATAACTATTTTAATTGAAAATATAATCCTAATAATTGATTTTTAAGTCAAATTGTACTGTTTCATAATCACCCAAAAAGGATAAAGAAAGCCTGAAATCATATAATTGCTTCATAGAAATTTTAGATGAAATGATGATACCCAGTCATTTTCTTTGTTAATTTCTAATTGAGAATTTTTTTCTGACTCTTTATTTAGTGAAACAATTAAGGCCAAAGAAGTGCATTCATTTTATTCACTTTTTAATTGATCAATTTACTGAAGGTCTCATCTTTTGTGGCTGGGTAAGGTGGATACTATCGAGAAGCGCTATGTGCTTCAACAAATTAGTTGTTTGATGAATGCCAAACAAACAAAAAAAGTTAACAAATTTCTTGAACATCTATTTTAGCTGAATTTACATAATTAGCCATTTTCTCATAAGCTTTTTTTTCGTCTCTAGTATTTTTTAAACGATTATTTGGTTAAGGGATACATCACTACTATTGACTAATGTCTAGATTAAGTGGAATCAAAGGATCAAAACTTACAAGATTTAATAAACTTAATTTAAAACTTTTTCTTTTAAAAACTATTTTGATTAGAAATAATATCCTATTAATTGATTTTTAAGTAAGATTTTACTGTTTGATAATCACAATGAAGGATGAAGAAAGCTTGGAACCATATAATTGCTTAATGGACATTTGAGATGAAATGAGGATACCGAGTCGTTTTCTTTGTAGAATTTTCATTCGAAATTTTCTTCTGGCACCTTTTTAAGTGGGGCAATTGAGAAGAACAAAGTGGATTCGGTTTTTTTAAATTTTTGAATGGATCAAATTATTGAATTTATTGATGGGTTAATCTTTTTTGGTTTTCTAATGTGTTTACTACCAAGTAGTGATGTGTGCTTCAACAAATTTTTCGCTTAATAAATACCAAACAAACAAAAAGTTTAACCAATTTCTTAAACAACAATCCGGTTTCAGAATTTCCCCTAGGCCCGAAAATTTTCCCCAGCCTAGGGAAAAAGTGTAAAATCCTGGAAGGTTTAGGCTCCGTTAAAGTAATATTTAGTCACGGTAAGGTTAATAAAACAATGTGATTTTTACGCATTTGGTGCCGCTCAGTTCGAAAACAATATTAGAATTTCTATAAAGAACTTCATAACTCCCCTAGCCTAGGGTAAAAATGGTAAAATTCGAAAAAACTTCAAAACAGCTCAGTTCGAATCCAATATTTTTCTTTGTAGATTTTTTTATTCGAAACTTTTTCTTGCACCTTATTGAGTGGGAAAATTAAGACAAAAGAAGAAAATTTACTTTATTTTTTACTTCAACAAATTTTTGATTATTGATAGGTTAATCAATGAACAAATACCAAACAAAACCGAAACGCTTTTTTTAAAAACTGTTTTAGCTGAAATTATTTTTTGAAAATCACACGTAAGGGATAAGCTAAACCTGAAACCACATAATCGCAGAAGAGATATTTTTAAATAACGTGATACAAATATTGCAGTTGGAAAAGAGATACGTCACCTGCTGACGTTGAGCCATAAGTACAACGACCACGGTGATAATAACTTCTCATTTTACCCTGATTATTAACACCTTTATAAAAAGATTGACACGTGCCTGCAATATTAAAAATCAAATCTTCTGTTGAAAACTTCAAATGTTAGTTATCAAATTAATTTTTTGCGGTTAAATAATAATTTCTTTAATTTAAAATGTAAGAATTCTTTTTCTGCTTGATGATTCGTCTTTTTTAATTAAAAATTCCACTGTTTGATTAAGAATATATTTATTTTATTAAAAATTAAAATTTGTTGGTAGAAAATTAACCTTCATGGTAGCAAATTCATATCTTTAGATGAAACGTTAACTATTTTAATGAAACGTCTTTTTTTTGTTCCAAATTCATTTCTTCGACTAGAAATTTAACTGTTCTATTTCCAATTAAAAGAACTTCTAGATTAAAGATGCAACTATTTGGCTGATTTTTTTATTTGAATCTTGATTATTTTGGTTGAAACTTCATTTCCTTTGTTGAAAATTTATTTATTTTGTTAAAAATTCGTGTTCCTTTGTTAAAAATTATTCTTTCTGTTTGAAAACAATAATAATAAAAGATTCATTATCTTTTAGACTGAAAATCATGTTTTTTATTTAAAATTTAACGGTTTGACTAAAAATTATTTTTTTTTTATTTGAAGATTCATCATTTTAGTTAAAACTTGATCTCTTTGGTTGAAATATAGTTGTTACATTTTCCTTTAATAATTTTTTTTTTAAATTGAACCACTTGGTTAAAAAAAATTGTATAGAAAACTGATTTTCTTTGTTGGAAACTAATTTCTTTTTTGTTCAAAATTTAACTATTTGGTTCAAAATTAATTTTTTTTAAATTCATAATTTTTGTCGAAACTTCATTTCTTTAGTTGAAAAATTAATTCTTTCTTGAAAATTCGTGTTTTTTGCTTCTAGAAAATTAAATTATATAACTTAAAATGTATATATTTCATTTCCAGTTGGAAATTATTCTTCTTTATTTGTAAGTAAATTCAACAATTTGGACCAAAATTAAAATACTTTGTTGAAAATTCTTTTTGTATTTGAAAATTGACCTTCTTGATTAAGAATCTAACTACATACTGGGTTAGAGTTTAATTTCTTTCACTGAAAATTTAACTATTTCATTTATAGTTTAAAATTTATGTTCTCGATTAAAAATTTAAATATTTCGTTAAAAATGCATTTTTTTGAAGATTCATCATGTTGGTTAAAACATTATTTCTTTGGAAGAAAATTTAATTATTTTGATGAAAAGTTGTATTTTTTCTAAACTAAATTTTTAACTAATAATGTATCATTTTCATATTTCGTTGAAAATTAATATTTTTAGTTGAGAATTCAATAATTTCGTTCAAAATTCATGTATTTTGTCGAAAATTCTTTTTTTTTCTTCGAAAGTTGATCCTCTTGGCTAGAAATTCATGTTCTTGATTAAAAATTCCACTATTTTATTAAAAATTATTATTTTTTATATTTGAAGATTTCTCATTTTATTTGAAAGTTCATCTCTTTGGTTAAAATATCAATTGTTACATTTTTCGTTAACAATTGATTATTTTTAATTAAAAATTTAACTACTTTTGAAAAAAAATAATTAAAAATTGGTTTTCTTTGTTTAAAAAGTCAGTTTTTGTTTGTTTTCTTTTTTTTTTTGTGAAAAATTTAACTATTTGGTTAAAAATGGATTTTTTTGGCTGAAGATTAATCATTTCAGTTTGAAATTCATTTCTCTAGTTGAAAATTAATTTCTTTTGCAGAAAATTTAACTATTTCATTTTCAGTTAAAAATTCAAATTATTGAGTAAAAGTTTAATTATTACGTTAAAAAATTTTTTTTCGAAGATTCATCATTTTTGTTGAAGTTTCAGTTCTTTGGTTACATATTTAATTATTTTGTTGAAATATCGTGTTTTTTTGTTGAAAACTAAATTATTCATCCAAAAAAATATCAATTCCATTTTTTGTTGAAAATTAATATTTTTCATTTGCAAATTCAACAAATTGATTCGAAATTCGTGTAATTCGTTAAAAATTATTTTTTTGTTGTTTAAAAATTAATCTTTTGGATTAAAAATCTAACTATTGAATTAAAATTTAATTTCTTTGTCTGAAAATTTTAATTTCTATCATTTTTATTTGAAAATTGATATTTTAGATTAATATCTCAACTATTTAGTAAAAAATGCATTTTTTATTTGAGGATTCATCAGTTTGGTTAAAAATTAATTTCTTTCAAACAAAATTTAATTATTTTGTTAAAAAGTTGTCTTTTGTGATGAAAATTAAATTGTTTAACTAAATATTTATCTATTTTACATTTGGTCAAAAATGAATATTTTTTAGTTAAAAATTAAAGAATTTGGTACACAACTAGTGGATTTTGTGGAAAATTCGACTTTCTTGATAGAAAATTAATCTTCTGTGTTTAAAAGTAATTTTTTTTCTTTGAAATATACGTTATTATTATTTTTAGTTGAAAATTCATCTTTTTTCGTAATAAATATATTGTTTCGCCGAAGATTCATAATTTTGGTTGGAAATTCTTTTTCGAGATTGAAATTTCAACCATTTTTTTAGAATTAATAATTTTCGTTAAAGTGTCATCATTTTAATTAAAAATCTATTTATTTGTTTGAAAGTTTAAATATTTTTATGTAATTCGTTTTCTTTCAGTTGTTAATTAATTTTTAAAAATTTTTAATGTAATTATTCCATTTTTGTAGAAATGAACCTTTGTCCATTGAAAATGTAACGATTTTGTTAGAAATTCATAATTTTTTTCTGAAAATTCGTCTTTTTTTTATTGGAAATTAATCTTCTTGGTTTAAAGTTCATCTTTTGTTTTAAAATGAAATTATTTTGTTTAAAATTCATCTTTTTAATTAAAAACGAAATATTCGATTACAAATTAATTAATTTGGTTATAAATGCAATACTTGTACTTGAAAAGATCGAATTTCTTCTGGACTTTTCTTCAAGTTGTAATATTTTCAAAATTATTATTTTTTTTGTAAGATTTTTTTTTGCGTAAGAATAACATACCCATCTTCGATTCTGAAAAAAAATATTAAAAAGGATAATCCTAGATTTAAAGCAGCTGTAAAACCAGATGCGATTGGCGGTATTTTCTGGCACGCGAACCCGGATTGGTTCCGAGAAACCATCCTATAATGGGCCGAACATGGCATATTGCCAAATTCTCGATTTTCTATTGGAAATAATGAGAACGAGGGTCAATTTAGGGTCAATTTAGGGTCAAATTTTTTATTCTCAGATTTCAAATTTTACGACCCTCTTTTAGTCAAATGTTACACAATTGGGAACAAGGACATCCTCATATCATAATTTCAAACAGAAGACCAAAAACCAGTTAATTCAGTAATAATTTTTATAGCACCTACATAAATGGGACATTTTATTAGGAAAAAAAACCAAGATAATTTGAAGATAATATATTAAACATTTATTTTAAACTAAAAATTATTATTTTTATATTTATTATTATGAATTATTATTTTAAGTCAACAAACAATTATTATATAACAAATTGAATAATTATCAAGAACAATTTTCTGTGTTGAATAACATAAGACATGTTTTTCATGATATTTGTTAAGTTATCAAAACATCCATTAATTATGATTCAGACGGTTCTGCATACATTTGCCAAATTACATCTCTGCAGGTATAATAAATCATTGCATGAAAAGAGCATTAAAATTTGTGAAATTGAATTAATTTTAAAAAAATTCTTTCAATTTAAATAAGAAATATAATAAAATAATTATTAATAACACATTTATAAGGTCGCTAAAAAATCTGTTCGAAATTTTAATTTAACAAAAAAGCAATCCTAAATCTGGGAAATCAATAATGTTCATTTAAATAGTTGACTTTTTAACTGAAAAAATACATTTTTAACCAAAAATAGAAGAATTAACTTTTCAGCTAAAACAATCAATTTAAAGCCCAAAAATAATTTAATTTGGAATAAAACGAAATTAAGCCAAAAAATTCGAATATTTAGTCAATTAGTTGAATCCTCAACAACAACAAAAAACTAATTTTTAAATGAAAAAGAGGAATTTTCCTCGAAATAATTGCATTTTTAATCCAAAAAATTAGAGTTAAGAACAATAAGTTAATATATAACTAAAAAAAAGACATTTTCAATCAAAAATGGAATATTCACTTGATATTTTCTGTCTAAAAAATCAACTATATAAGAAAAATTTGAAATACTTTAAATTTAACTATTTTCTTAAATTATTTTATGTTCATAAGACACGCTTTCAATTAAAAATGCAAATTTTGCATTTGTTGATTAGGAACTAATATTTTTCGATCAAAATTCTACCGTACAGTAAAAATTTAACTACTTTGTTGAAAATTTAATTATTCGATCGAAAAATAATATTTTTGCTAAAAATTCATGATTTTAGTTCAAAATTTATCTCTTTGGTTGTAAATTAAACTACGTTATTGAAAATTCATTATTTTAAATAAAAAATTCCACTACTTGAAAAAGTTGAAATAATTTGTTAAAACTTCATTTTATTAGCTAGAGATACATCTCTTTCGTTGAAAATTTAACTATTTTGTCGAGAATTTGTTTATATTTTTGTTGAAAATTAACTTTTTAACTGAAAATATTTTTTCGAATATTGATTGAAAATTGATATTTTTTAGATAAAAGTTCATTTTTTATTGAACACTCATCTTTTTGGATTTAAAATTCATCCTATTGAATCGAAAATTAAAATATGTGCTAGAAAATAATTCTTTTGTCTTTAAAAATGAAATCGTTTGATTAAAATTGATAGTTCTTCGTTGATGGAAAATTTGTCCCCTTAGATCGAAAATTCAACTTCTGTATAAAAAAATAAATCTTTTCTTCTTAACAATTCAATTTTCTGTTCATTTGTTGTTTAAAAATTCATTTTTTGTTGAAGATTCAATATTCAAGTTAAAAATTCATCTCTTTTGTTAAGCTGTTTTGTTAAAATTTTTGTTGTTAAAAATTCATTTTTTAACTTAAAATTTAAGTTTTTTATTATTGGTTTAAAATTGATAGTTTTTAGTCGAAAATGAATTTTTTTGGTAAGAAAATTCATCCATTGGATCGAAAATTTAACTTTATTCTAAAAAATGAATCCTTCTTGCTTCAAAATTCCATTCTTCGGTTAAAAATTCAACTATATGTTTAAAAATTCCTCTATTTTATTAAAAATGTAATTATTTTGTTGAAAAAATAACAAATTTTTTAAAAACTTATCATTTTAATTTAAAAATGTAACTGTATTGTTGAAAATTCATATTTTTTTGTTGAAAATTTTTTAGTACTTAAGTACTTTAGTTTTTAGTACTGAATTCATCTTTGTAGTTACAAAATTCAAATTTATGATTCAAAAATAGATATCTTGTTACTTTTTTTTTAATTAGTTTTTTTTGGTTTGAAAATTCCTCCTTATAGTTCAAAAATTAAAACTTTGTTCTAAAGACTCAACCATTTGGCTGAAAAATTCAATTTTTTGTCGAAAATTGATTTATTTTTTATAATTTTTGTTTAAAAATGTAACTATTTTGTTAAAAATTCATTTTTTTCTCATTGAAAATAATTGTTTTTTTTTAAGATTTATGATGCCGTTGTTGCGGTTTAAATATTTTGTTAGAAATTTGTTTGTTTTTTTGTTGTTGAAAATTTATTTTGTTTTAACTGCATATTTTCTTATTTTATTTTTAGTTTGAAATTGACAGTTTTCAGTTGAAAATTTATAGTTATGGGTTATAGATGCATCTTTTGTTAAATTATTTTGATTGATACATTTTTTTGATAGGAAATTCATCCTTTTGAATCGAAAATTCAACTTTGTTTCAAAACAATTATCTTTCTTGCTGAAAAATTAAAGTTTTTGGTCCAAAATTGATCTACTTCTTATCATTTTTGTTTAAAAATGTAACTATTTTGTTGAAAATTAATTTTTTTCTGATTGAAGAATATTTTTTTGTTAAAGATTCATAATTTAAATTGAAAATTCATGTATTTGGTTTCTGTCTAACTATTTTGTAAAAATCTTTTCTTTTTTTTGAAAATTCATTCTTTTATGTTAAAAATTTTTTTTTCACTGAAAGTTTATGTCTTTCTTTATTGGTTCAAAATTGGTAGTTTTTAGATACAAATTTACCTTTTTTGTTGAAAACTTATATTTATGGGTTCGAAATGCATATTTTGTAAAATGATTTTTTTTATAAATTTTTTTTGTTAGAAAATTCGTCCTTATGGATCGAAAATTAAACTTTGTTCTAAGAAATTAATCTTTTTTGCTGAAAAATTTAATTTTTTGGTTAAAAATTGATCTATTTCTGATTATTTTTGTTTTAATATGTAACTGTTTTGTTGAAAATTCATTTCTTTCTTGCTGAAAAATAATTTTTTGTTAAAGGTTCATCATCTCAGTTAAAAATCCATCTATTTGGTTAAAAGTTGAACTATTTTATTAATTTTTTTTAAGTGAATTTTTTAACTGAAAATTCAAGTATTTGATTATTTGTTAAAGATTGATAGTTTTTAGTTAATAATTCAAATTTTTGATTGAAAATTTATATTTACGGGTAAAAAATTCGTACTCTTGTATCGGAAATTTAACTGTCTTCTAAATAAGTTTTTAAAATTGTTAAAATTTAATTATTCCTTTTAATTCGAAAATTATAAAAAATCGTTGATAAAAATAAAAATGTTCGGTCTCTTTAGGCTGTAAATTCAAGACTAATTATAAATTTAATTCTTATTTTAAACATATAATTGAATGTTAAAAAGTCAAAATGATTTTTTAAAATGAAAATTCAAATATTGTGTTTTGAATTTGCTTGTTTAATTTAAAAACGCATCTGTTTTCGTAGAAATTGCATTTTTCTTGGATAAATGTTGAACTTTATTTGTATAATATTCATCTGCAAATGTATATATTTTTAGTTAAAACGTCGTTTTATTTCAAAAATTTATTTTTAATCTTCAAATATAACTATTTTATTTATGTTTGCACTTTTTTTAGTGAACAATTCTATTATTGGATTAAAAATTCGAGTATTAAAAAGTCTTGTTTCTTGGTAGAAGATTATTCTTCTTGGTCGAAACTTTACATAAATATTTATTTTTAACTATTTCATGAAAAATTAAACTATTTTCTTGAATTGAAAATTTAGATTTCCGAGTAAAAAATATTCAGGCATCTTAGAATTTTTTCAGGTTTTATGAAAAATGGTAGGAAAAAGTCGAATCATTTTAAGCGATATTCAAAAGTTTTTAAAGAATTTCAAAAATAATTCAAAAGTTCAAAAGATTCTATAAAATAAAATCATATATTAAAATTTTATTAAGATTCCTATAAAAATTAATTTTATAAGAATATTTAAGAAGTTTTCAAAAGATTTAGAAAATTTTAAACAAAAATTAGAAACTTTTAAGGTATTTTTTTATATTGCAGGATTGATTAAGAGTTTTATGAGAAATTCAGATAAATTTGAGGGACATTTAGAATATCATTATAAATAATAAATTGTACGAATAATTATGTATGTTAACTAGAATTAATTATAACCTCATTAGAATTCGAAGTGGAAAATATTAGAAAAACTCCGACTTTCTAGCACTATTGAAAGAGAATATTATTATAAATAATTAATTGTTTAAACAATTATGTTCCTCAACTTGATTTAATTTTTTAATATTAATTCCTTTTGGTAACTACTTAGAACTATTTCATTGAAAATTGAACTTCTTTAAGGAAAGCTTAACGTAAATTTCTCTTAAATAAGCTTAACTTAAATTTTCTTGCTTAAAATATTAACTATTACATTTGTCTTTGAGAACTCATCTTTTTTCGTGGAAAATTGAACTGCTTCTTTGAAAATTAAATTACTTTGTTGATTCATAAAAAACAGTAATATTTCACCACACTCCATCGTCTAAAGTTATTATTAAATGACATGGGGGGGGGGGGAATGAAACGGATCCTTAAAAGATAATTTTTTATTTAAAAAGTAAATTATTATCACAAAAGGAAAGGAAATTTCTTGTTATAAAAAAGTTTCAACTTTAAATAGAATAGCTGAATTTCAGTCAAAAATTTAAATTCCAATTGGAAAAAAAATCAACCAAAGAGTAATTTTTTATGAAAAAAATGAATTTTCAACCAAAAAGACAAATTTTCAAGAAAATACATCAATTACTGCAAATATTTATAGAAATAATATATGTTTAATAATATTTGGTAAAAATACAACAATTTACGTTTTCATAAACAAATTAGTTGAATAAATTTAAATTTTAGAAAATAAAGTAAAACGAATTCGTTACTTCTATTCACAGATAGAATAAAAATAGAATAAAAATATTAATAAATATTTTTAGAAACAATTTATAATATTTGAGTATTAATTATAAAATATTCCAGGAATTTTTACAGAGTGATTCTTAGTATACAGTGCTATTATTTATTCACATTTTAATTTAGAAACCGAATTTTTTCTACGTGTAACTACCCAAAAATTTGTATTTGTTTATAAAATATTTTGTTACAAACACTATTTACAATAATAGTTATTTTTAACTTTTTAATTATTTTTGTGATTAAACATAATTCTTATAATAATATGTACATTGACTCAGCCTAGTTGTATAATATTTCGAAATTTAAAGTCAGAAAGTTATAAATAAAAAAAAGTTATAATAAACTGAAAACGTTAAAAAAGAGAATAATATGAGCAAACCAACTTTTTTTTTAAAGAAAAATGTCAAAATTTTTTTGGATTAAAAGATGTCAATTTTCCCGTAATTGCAAGAATAATAGGATGTTGGCGGATTCCAGAGTGTTAACCGCGAATTAAAACGTCGAGTGTTGTGGGAATAATAAAAGTTGAAAGTGCATTGACCCTCCTTGGCAAAGGCGAAGGCAAAGGCAACTATTGGGTCTCCTCAACGAATATCCCCATGTCTCGCTTTTTATATGGTGTTCCATCTAACCCCAGTTGAGGAGACAGCTGGTCGCGTGCTGACCCCCATGGGGGTGCGAGCGGGCCCCATACTAAGTAAAATTATATACAGGGTGTCCTACATTTTTCCATTGCCTATAAATCTACACAATATTTTTCTAGAAATAATTAATAATAATATGGGGTCAATTATTTCGCTATTAATCATTCAGGTTCGAAACTGAACAATTTTGGGAGGCCAATTAGTGCTGTTCGTTTAATCGGTTAAACGTTTAAACTTTAAAGAATTATCTCTATGGTTGAAAATTTAACTATTTTATTAAAAATTCGGTGCCTTTTTGGTTTATCCTTTTTAATTTCAAATTCGAAAATTTCGCTGAAAATTTGTTTTATTTTTCGTTGAACAATAATTATTTCTAACTGAATAATTAACTATTCCATTTAATATTTAAATTCAAAATTAAATTTTTTGCTTAATTATTCATAGTTTTTAGTTGAAATTTCCAATTATTAATGGAAATTGAACGGTTTTTTTATATTCCACTCTTTCTGTGAATGTTAACTCTTTTCTTGAAATTAATTTCTTTTTTAAAGATACATAATTTTAGTTAAAATTCAAGTTTTCTTTTTTAAAAACTAAACTATTTTGTACAAAATGCGTTCTATTTTTGAGGTTCAAAATTAATTTGGGTTAAAAATCAAGTTTTTCGTTCAAAATTCCACTCTTTCTATGAATATTGAACTCTTTTCTTGAAATTTATTTTCAAGTCACATAAACTTTGTTAAAAATTCAAGTTTTTTAATGGAAAATAAGAATATGTACTTGATTAAAAGTTTAAACTAAAAAAAAATACTAAACTCTTTTCGTGAAATTAATTTCCTTTTTAAAGATACATAATTTTAGTTAAAATTCAAGTTACTTTGTTTGAAAATTAAACTATTTTCTTAAAAATTCGTTTCATCTTAAACGTTGAAAATTAATTTTTTTAACTAAAAATTTAACTATTTGATTTCGGTATGTGTTTATTTCTTTTTAATTTAAAATTCGAATATTTATTTCATTAAAAATTAATATTTTTTTATTGAAATTTAAAGTATGCATTTAAATGAAAGTTTAAACATTTTTTTAAAAAATTCGTTTCATTTTTGGTTGAAAATTCGTTAGTTTTCAGAAAGCTGCAAATTCAAGTTTTTGGTTGAAAATTGAACTATTTCGTTGAAAATTCCTTTTACTTTTCGGCTGAAAATTAATCTCTTCAAGCCATAAATTTAACTATTTTATTTTTGGTTAAAGGCAATCATTTTTAATTTAAAATTAATCTCTTTTTTGTAGAATATTAATCTTAATGATTAAAAATCAAATTTTTGGTTGGAATTTCAACTCTTTCTTAGAATATTAAATTATTTTGTTCTACAATTTGTTTATTTTTGGGGATCAAAATTAATTTTTTAGGCAAAAATTTAGCAATTCAATTTTTGTTTGAAAATTGTTCTTTTTTAAATAAAAATTTAACAATTTTCTTAAAAATTTGTTTCTTTTTTGGTTTATCCTTTTTAGTTTCAAATTAAAATATTTCGTTAAAAAATTATCTTTTTAGTTGCAATTTGAAAATTTGTTTTATTTTTTGTTAAAAAATAATTTTTCATAACTGAATAATTAATGATTCCATTTCAAATTTAAGTTAAGGATTCAATTTTTTGGTTAATTATTCACATTTTTTAGTTGAAAATTCAAATTCTACATTAAAATTGATTTTTTTAAATAGTCTTATTTATTGTGATGAAAATTTTACTTAACTGAAAATTAAACTATTTCATTTTTTTTTGGAATTCAATCTATTTTACTTAAAAGTTCCAGTACTTTATTGCAAGTTTCAATATTTTGTAAAATATTAGTTTTATTTTTGGGGTTGAAAATGATCAATCTTGGTAAAAAAAGTCCAATTTTTGGTTAAAAATTCCACTCCTTTCTTGAAAGTAATTTTTTTTAAAGATACATAACTTTAGTTAAAATTCTAGTTTTTTTGTTTGAAAACTAAACTATTTTGTACAAAATTCGATTTATTTTTTGGGTTCAAAATTGATTTAAAAAATTAAGTTTTTCGTTTAAAATTCCACTCTTTCTATGAATATTAAAATATTTTCATCTTCAAAAAAATTTTTTTTTTGAGTCACATGAACTTTGTTGAAAATTAAAGTTATTCTTTAAAAATTAAACTATTTTGTTAAATAAAAAAATTTTGTTAAAAAATAGTTCAATACTCTAAGAAAGATTTGAAATTCCAACTAAAAAGTTGATTTTTAACCAATAAGATTAAGATTCTAAAAAAAAGTTAAATTTTAAATAAAGAATTATTGTTTTTAACCAAAAATAAAATAGTTTAATCTATGGCTTAAAAAGATTCATTTTCTGTCCCAAAAATAAAAGGAATTTTCATCGAAATAGTTTAAAATTCATTTCAATTTTAAGTTAAAAATTCAGGTTTTTGGTTAATTATTTATTTTTTTTAAATTAAAAATTCAAATTCTTCATTGAAATTGAATTGTTTTTTCAATTCGTCTTATTTATTGGGATGAAAATTAATTTAGATTTCACTGAAAATTGAACTATTTTATGTTTGTTTGGAATTTTATCTTTTTTACTTGAAAGTTCAAGTACTTCATTGCAAGTTTAAATATTTTGTTGAATATTAGTTTTATTTTTGGGGTTGAAAATTATTAATCTTGGTAAAAAAGTCCAATTTTTGCTAAAAATTCCATTCTTTCTTTAAATATTAAACTCTTTTCTTGAAAGTAAGTTTTTTTAAAGATACATTATTTTAGCTAAAATTTTAGTTTTTTTGTTGTTTGAAAACTAAACTATTTTGTAGAAAATTCGTTTTATTCTTGGGGTTCAAAATTAATTTGGGTTAAAAAATCAAGTTTTTCGTTTAAAATTTCACTCTTTCTATAAATATTGAACTCTTTTATTGATTTTTTCTTTAAAGTTACATAAACTTTGTTGAAAATTCAAGCGATTTTTAAAAAATTAAACTATTATTTATGTATGTACTTGATTGAAACTTCAAATATTTTTTTAAAAATTCGTCTTGTTTTTAGAAAGTTGCAAATTCAAGTATTTGATTCAAAATTGAACTATTTCGTTGAAAATTCCTTTTATTTTGGGTCTGAAAATTAATCTTTTTAAGCCAGAAATTTAACTATTTTATTTTTTGTTAAAGGCAATCATGTTTAATTTGAAATTTAACTTTTTTTTATAATATTTATCTTATTGGTTAAAAATCAACTTATTTGGAATTTCAACTCTCTCTTAGAATATTCAACTATTTTTTCTAGTATTGTTTTATTTTTGTTGTGCAAAATTAATTTTGTTGTTGAAAATTTAACTATTCTATTTTTGTTTGAAAAATGTTCTTTTTTAAATAAATATTTAACTATTTTGTTAAAAATTCATTAAATTTTGTTTGAAAATTCCATATCTAAGTTGACAATTCATCTTTGTACGATAAAAATTCAGCTATTTGGTAAAAATGTAGTATGATTTTTTATTTGAAAAAAATCAATTTTTAGAGATCATTTCAAAAGATTTAGAAAAATAGTCACACAAAAATTTGGAAGATTAAAAGAAATTTTTTTTTTAATTTTGCAGAATTTTAATAATATTTTCTGCAAAATCTAAATCATTTTAGAAGCGATTTAGGCGATTTAGAAGCTATCGAAGTCTCTCAAATATTTGAAAGAAATTTAAAAAGCAAAATAAACTGTTGAAGATTTCAAAAAAAGTTTCGCAGCTTTTTAATAATTGTGTACGGTTTCGATAGAATAACAAGTTTTCATAAATTCATAACAAAACTTTAAATGATTATTTTTTAAATTAATTTGAAAAAAAATTATTTAAAAAATATTTAAACAAATTTGAGGAGATTTCTTAAATGTTCGAATGAAATCGGAAAATTTTTTAAGCCAATTTTGTTAATTTTAAAATAATTTTTCCAATTTTTTGAAAATTTAAGTATTTGGTTGAAAGTTTAACTATGTTGTTGAAAATTTGTTTAAATTATGATTGAAAATTAATTTCGAGTTAAAAATTTTACAATTCCTTTTTTCGGCAGAAAAATTTTTTTGCGGAAAATTCTTCCTTTTTTTGTTAATTCAACTAGCGTAGGTAAAAAAACTTTTTTTTGTGTAAAAAAGAATCTTCTTGGTTGAAAAATAATATTTTTTAGTAAAAATTCAACTTGGTTGAAGGTGGCACTTTAAAATTTTGTTCCTTTTATTAATGGTTGATCATTTTAGTTAAAAATTAATCAATTTGTTTAAAAATTTAAATTTATTATTTAAAAAAATCAACTTTTTTAAATTCAATTCTTTTAAATTTCAAATTCAACTTTTTTGGGTAAATATTAAGCTTCTTGATTGAAAAGTAGTATTTTTCGGTTAAAAATTCAACTACTTGGTTCAAAGTTTACGTGGACTTTTAGAAAATCATAGAATTATTCCAAAATTTATTTTGTTGTTGTTATAAAATTAATCTTTTTGCCAGAAAATTCATTGGAAAAAAAATTTAATTACGTGTTTGAAAGTTGAACTACTTTGGTAAAAGTTTATACTTTTTGTTAATAATGTTAAATTTAGTTTAAATGTACTTTTTTATTAACTTCTTTATTTCAAAATTAAACTCTTTTTGTGCAAAGGTAAATCTTTTGGTTGAAAATACAACTTGCTTGAAAGTGGACATTTTTCGTTCGCATTTTTTATTTTTCATTAATGATTTATCATTTTAGTTGAAAATTAATCTGTTTGGTGGACAATCTAACCATTTTGTTTAAAATTGAGCGTTTTTCAAATTAATATTTTAAAATTAAAATTGAATTAAATTGGAATTTCTTTCTTAAATTTTTTCCTTCTCATTACTAATTTATTAAATTAGTTAAAAATTAATCTATTTGGTTGAAAATTTTACCATTTTGTTTAAAATTCATTTTTTTGTAATCAATTGTTTTTTTAGTTGAAAATTCAACTTGATTGGAAGCGGAATTTCTGTGTGCAAAATTTTTTATTATTATAACTGATTAATCATTTTAGTGGAAAATTAATCTATTTGGATAAAATATTAATTATATTGTTTAAAATTCATTTTTTTCAATCAATTTTTTTAGATTAAAATTCAACTTGGTGTGAAGTGGAAATTATTTCTTACAATTTTCTTCTTTTTATTGCTAATTGATCATTTTAGTTAAAAAATAATCTATTTAGTTTAAAATTTTAACAATTTTGGTTGAAATTCATTTTTTTAATTAATTGTTTTTTAGTTGGAAATTCAACTTGAGTGGAAGCGGAATTTCTGGCTTAAATTTTTTTTTTTTTATTCTTGATTGATCATTTCAGTTGAAAATTAATTTATTGTATTAAAAATGTTGACTATTTTGCTTAAAATTCATTTTTTAAATCTATTTTCTTAGTTGAAAATTCAACTTGGTTGAAAGTAGAATTTCTTGCTCAAAATTTTTTTCTTCTCATTACTAATTTATCAATTTAGTTGAAAATTTAGTTTATTTGGTTGAAAATTTTACTATTTTGTTGGAAATTCATTTTTTTATCAATTGTTTCTTAGTTGAGTATTCAACTTGATTGGAAGCGGAATTTCTGTGTGTAAAATTTTTCATTATTATTACTGATTGATCATTTTAGTGGAAAATTAATCTCTTTGGTTGAAAATTTAACTATATTGTTTAAAATTCTTTTTTTTTTAATCAATTTTTTTAGTTGAAAATTAAACTTGATTGGATGTGAAAAGTCTTTGCTAAAAATTTGTTCTTCTTATTCCTGATTAATCATTTTATTTAAAAATTAATTTATTTGGTTGAAAATTTTAACTATTTTGTTTAAAATTAATTTTTTAAATCAATTTTTATAGATGAAAATTCAGCTTGGTGTGAATTGGAAATTCTTTCTTACAATTTTCTTCTCATTGCTAACTGATCATTGTAATTAAAAAATAATCTATTTGGTTGGAAATTTTACCATTTTGTTTGAAATTCATTTTTTCAATCAATTTTTTTTAGTTGAAAATTCAACTTCATTGGAAGTTTTTTTTTTGAAGAACATTTCTTCAAATTTTTTCCTCTCATTACTAATTTATCATTTTAGTTAAAAATTAATCTACTTGGTTAAAAGTTTGCCTATTTTGTTTTAAATACTTTTTTTAAAATTAATTGTTTTGGTTGAAAATTTAACTCTAATGTTTAAAATTCATTTTTCTAATCAATTTTTTTTTAGTTAAAAATTCAACTTAATTGGAAGTGGAATTTCTTTGTTAAAATTTTTTTCTTCTTATTACTGATTGATCATTTTAGTAAAAATTTTTTAATTTGGATGAAAATTTTACTCTTTTGCTTGAAATTCATTTTTTGAATCAATTTTCTTAATTGAAAAATGGCTGGAAGTGGCATTTCTTTCTTAAAGTTATTTTTCTTGTTACTGATTGATTATTTCAGTGAAAAATTAATCTATTAAGTTGAAAATTATACTATTTTGTTTAAAATTCATTGTTTTTATCAATTTTTAGTTGAAAATTCAATTTAGTAGGAAGTGGAATTTCATTGTTAAAATTTTTTTCTTCTTATTACTAATTTATCATTTTAGTTGAAAATTAATCTACTTGGTTAAAAATTTGCCTATTTTGTTTAAAATTCTTTTTTTTTTGTTATTAATTGTTTTTTGGTTAAAAATTAAACTTGATTGGAAGTGGAATGTCTGTGTGCAAAATTTTTTCTTATTATTACTGATTGATCATTTTAGTTCAAAATTAATCTATTTGTTTGAAAATGTTGACTAGTTTCTTTAAAATTCATTTATTAATCAATTTTTTTAGTTGAATATTCAACTTAGTTGGAAGTGGAATTTCTTTCTTAAATTCTTTTTATTTTATTACTGACTGATCATTTTAGTTAAAAATGAATCTAGTTGGTTGAAAATTTTAACTATTTTGTTTAAAATTCATTTTTTTAATTAATTTTTTTAGATGAAAATTCAACTTGGTTGGAAGTGGAATTTCGTTCTCACAATTTTTTTTTCTTATTACTAATTGATTATTTTAGTTAAAAATTAATCTATTCGGTTGAAAATTTTACTATTTTGTTTAAAATTCATTTTTTTAATAAATTATTTTTTAGTTGAAAATTCAACTTAATTGGAAGTGGAATCTCTGTGTGCAAAATTTCTTCTTATTATTACGTATTGATCATTTTAGTTCAAAATTAATCTGTTCGGTTGAAAATTGAACTATTTTGTTTGAAATTAAACATTTTTATCGGTAAAATTTAATCTTCATGTTTGAAAATTCAATTACTGGGTTGAAAATTGAACTAGTTTGTTAAAATTTCATTATTTTGGTTAATGATTTATCATTATTAGATTTGGAAATTTATCTGGTTTGTTACAAATTAATATTTTTGAGTTAAAATTTCAAATTGGTTGAAAGCTGCACTTCTTTTCTAAATTTTTTTTCTTTTAATTTATGATTTATCGTTCAATTTGAAAACTAATCTATTTAGTTAAAAATTGAACTATTTGTTTAAAAATTATTTTCTTTTTTTGCCTTGAAAATTAATTTTGTTTATTAAAAATTCAACTATTCTATTTTTATTCGAAAACTGACCTTTTTATATAATAAAATTTTTATATAATAAAATTTAAATAATAAAATAAAATAAGTGAATATAAAAAATTCCATCATTTTAGACCACCCTGTGAGTTTCATCTTAATTCCAGTTGGAATTATACGAAGGGTTGCGCGGCGCGGACCCCATAAGGATCGTTAATATGAATTAATTTCAAATCCTAGGATAAATGTCCACGTGGCGGAAGTGTGGCGAAGAATTTTAATTCCTGACTTCGGTATTATACAATAGCTCTTTCTTCCACTTCACAAATATTCAGCACTGGTCATAAATTTATTTTATATAACATGAAAGCGCTACAGATATATAGATATAGAATATATTTTACATCCAATTTCACGGAGAACACCTATTCTGCAGAAATGGTGATATCTTCTACAGAGCCTATCCTCAATATTCAATCCTATTTTATACTCTCACTCGCCCACCCATTTTGTTTTGGTTCTCAGAACAAGTGCTTCTATATCTATAATAATGTGCAAGTAAAAAATAAAAGTTTTAACAATATAGTTTAATTTATAACAAAATAATTAAATTTTCAAGAAAAAAGTTGATTTTCAACTAAAGTGATCAATCTTTATAAATAAAATGATATTAACTTGTCACCAAGTAATTCAATTTTCAATCAATAAAGATTGATTTTCTAGGAAAAATACATTAACTGATATTTAAACAAAACAAAAATTTGTTACTTCAAATTACAAACAGTCGAATTTAACTACAAAAGATGATTTATAAAATAAATTGCATAATTAATATTTGACAAACAAATTTTAACAAAATTAAAATGAATTTTTTATTTAGAATTTCAACTTTTCACCAAGTAGTTTAATTTTCAATCATTGATTTTTGAAAAAACAAAAAAAAAGAAAGAAATTTTCAACAAAAAAGTGCAATTTTCCGCTACAAAATATAAATTATTGCTAAAATGGATGAGTTTATGATTAAATAATTAAATTTTCAAGAAAAAAGTTGATTTTCAAATAAATTTATCAATCTTTATAAATAAAATGATATTAACTTGTCACCAAGTAATTCAATTTTCAATCAATAAAGATTGATTTTCTAGGAAAAATACATTAACTGATATTTAAACAAAACGAACATTTTAAAATTCAAATCACAACCACTCGAGTTTAACTACAAAAGATGATTTCTAAAATAAATTGCATAATTAATATTTGACAAAAAAATTTTTATAAAATTAAAGTGAATTTTTTATTTAGAATTTCAACTTTTCACCAAGTAGTTTAATTTTCAATCATTG
>NC_046662.1:48078635-48090632 GCF_010883055.1 Belonocnema kinseyi | reverse complement strand
TTTTCCACCACAAAATATAAATTATTGATAAAATGGATGAGTTTATGATAAAATAATTAAATTTTCAAGAAAAAAGTTGATTTTCAAATAAATTGATCAATCCTTATAAATAAAATGATATTAACTTGTCACCAAGTAATTCAATTTTCAATCAATAAAGATTGATTTTCTAGGAAAAATACATTCACTGATATTTAAACAAAACAAAAATTTGTTCATTCAAATTACAAACAGTCGAATTTAACTACAAAAGATGATTTCTAAAAAAATTGCATAATTGATATTTGAAAAAAAAATTTTAACAAAATTAAAATGCATTTTTAATTTAGAAATTCAACTTTTCACCAAGTAGATTAATTTTCAATCATTGATTTTTGAACAAACAAAAAACAAGAAAGAAATTTTCAACAAAAAAGTTCAATTTTCGACTACAAAATATAAACAATTGATAAAATGGATGAGTTTATAACAAAATAATTAAATTTTCAAGAAAAAAGTTGATTTTCAACTCAAGTGATTTTATCTCTAAAATAAAAATAAATTTTTAATTCGCAAATTGACCTTTCAACCAAATAGTACAATTTTCAATCAATAAAAATTAATTCTCTGAGAAAGATGCAATATCTGATATTTAAAAAGAAATAGTTTTAAATCATCAAACAGTCGAATTTAAATACAAAAGATGATTTCTTTAAAAAATGGCATAATTGATATTTGAAAAAAAAGAAATTGTCAACAAAACAGTTAAATTTTCCACTACAAAATATAAACTTTTAATAAAATAGCTGAGCTTATAACAAAACAATTAAATTTCCAAGAAAATAGTGGATTTTCAACTAAAGTGATTTTATCTTTAAAATTAAAAAGAATTTTTAAATCAGAAATTCAACTCTCAATTTTCAATCAATAAATATTAATTCTCTAAAAAAGATACAATATCCCATATTTTAACCAGAAATTAAAAAAAAAATTTAATTACAAACAGTCAAATTAATGTCGGTTGCTTTTACCACTAAGTCATTATCATCTCTTATGGTAATATAGATTTCTAAATCTTAATGATATTACAGAAAAACATGCCATATAGCATTTATGTGAAAAAAGATTTTTCTTTCGATCTCTCCTGCAGCTTAGTGGTAAGAGCACCCCCGACCGGCAATCAGTAGACTGGGGTTCGATTCCTAGCGGAGCCAAGGACAGGGATATTTTTCAGAATTTCACGCTTTTATAGAAAATTCAAAATTCAATTTTTACGTGTGAAAAAAAGCCCTCTACTTCACTGCGCTAGGAATCGAACCTAACTCTTTAGTAGCTTAGTGGTAAGAGCACGAGGCCGGCAATCAGTAGAACTGGGTCTGATTCCCAGCGGAGCGAAAGGGAGGGATATATTTTCACAGATAAAATTCAGTTTAAAAAATTAATGCTTAACCGTAAAGAAGAAAACGAATTTTCCACAAAATAATTCAATTTTCAAACAGAAAGGTAATTTTTTATCGGAAATGATGATTTTTCAACCTACCAAAAAAGACCAATTTTGCACCAGATAGTTAAATTTTGAGCTAAAAAAAAAAGAAATTCACAACAAAAAATTCAATTTTTAGTTTATAGAAATCAATTTAAGAAATCGTTATTATCTTCGTGGATGATAATGCCCGCTGAAATGGTGATAGTTTTCATATTACGGAAAATAGAAATATACACTATTGACCTAAGATAACCCTCACATTAAGAATTTTACGCTTTTATAAAAATTTAAAAAATCAGTTTTTACGTGTGAAAAAAGGCATCTCCTTCACTTAGCTGGGAATCGAACCTAACTCTTTAGTAGCTTGGTGGTAAGAGCACGAGGCCGGCAATCAGTAGACCTGGGTTTGATTCCCAGCAGAGCGAAAGAGAGGGATATTTTTTCACAGATAAAATTCAATTTAAAAAATCAGTTATCAACCGTAACAAAAAGAATATAAAAAATAGTTAAATTTTCAAATAAAAAGATAAATTTTGGATGTAAATTATTTTTCAAGCATGAAGATTAGTTTTATACAAAAAATGTTGAATTCTCGAAGAAAAATGTACCACATAGTTGATACTTCAACCAAAAAGGATTTCAATTTTAAATACAAAATTATTTATTTCTACTAAAACTGAATTAAATTTTTACCAGATAGTTGAATTTTCATTTAAAAAGACGAGTACTATTTAACCAAAAATAGAATTGTTACAATTTTCAGTTCAAGAAAATTTACTTTTGAAAACAAAAAATTTCAAAAAATTTTCTTTTGAAAAAGATGAATTCTCAAAGTAAAATGTACAAAATAGTTAATATTGCAACCTAAAGCGATTTAAATTTAAAACTAATTATAGTTCAAATCCACCAAAAAATACAAATTTTTTACGAGATACTTGAATTTTGAGTTTAAAAAGACAAATTTTATAAAAAGAAATCAAATAGTTCAATTTTCAGTTTAAAAAAATTAATTTAAAAAATCGTTTTTATCTTCGGGGATGGTAATGCTCGCTCAAATTATAATAGTAATCATATTACGTGATATCTTTAGTAGCTTAGTGGTAAAAGCAATCAACCGGCAATCGATAGATTGGAGTCCAAGGAGAGGGATCCTTTTTTACAGATAAAATCAAATTTAAAAAATTAACGTTGAACCACAAATAAGAAAATTTTAACTAAATAATTAAATTCCCAAATAAGGGGATAAATTTGTAACGAAATTGATGGTTCGTCAACTAAGAAAGTCAGTTATCTACATAAAAAGTTTAATTCTAAAAAACAAAATTGTACTTAAAAGCTGATACTTCAACCAAAAACGACTTCAATTTTTAATTTAAAAAAATTAAATTCAACTAAATACGAAATAAATTTTAATTAAATATTTGAATTTCCATCAAAGTTTAGATTCAATTTTCCTGCTCGAACTTCTTGAAGTTTTGAAAAAAATTACATTTTTATCTGTTCTGATTGAGCATTTCACTATTTTGTTGAAGATTTATCTTTTATAGCTAAGCTAAACTATTTTTATTTAAAATTATAAAATCCTTTTTTTTAAATTAATTTTTTTGGTTAAAGATTCAATATTTCATTTGAAAATTGATTTATTTCGTTGAAAATGTATCTATTTTTTTGGAAATTTGTCTATTTTATGATTAAACATTGATTTTTTAAACATAAAATTTGACTTCACCATTTTAGTTTGAAAATTTATTCTTTTTAGTTGACAATTTATATTTTTTGGGTTAAATATAACTATTCATGATTTAAAATTAAACTCGTTTTTGGTTAAAATATCAATCATTGGGAGAAATTTCTTTAAAAATTTATCTTTTCTGTTAAAAATTAATCTTCTTGGTTGAAAACTGATCAGTTCGTTTAAAAATTTAATAATTCGATTGATAATGTAATTTGTTATAAAGTCGTCTTTTTAGATTAAAAACTTAAACGGTTTAATCGAAAATTAATCTTTCTGTTAAAAATAATTTGTATTTATTGAGCTTTCACCTATTTTTTTGAAAATTCGTCTTTTTTGGTTAAAAGTGTAACTGTTTTAAATTTGAAATTTAAATCTTTTATAGTTAAAATATAAATTATTGAGCACCTTTTTCTTTAAGAATTGATATTTTTTGGTAGAAAAATCATCCGTTCAGTTGAACTCTTTTGCTGAAAATTAATTTTATTGGTTGCAGATTTATTATTTCAGTTGAAATTCTTTCCTTTATTTTAAAATTCAAATATTTTGTCCGAAATTTTTTTCTTTATGGCTAAAAATGGATTATTTAGCTACAAACTTAACTATTCTATTTTTGTTAAAAATGTATATTTTTTGTGGATAATTAATATTTTTTACTTGAAAATTTATCGTTTTCAGTAGAAAATGCAACCACGTGGCTAAAAATTTATCATTTTTGGTTCAATTTAATTATTTAAAATTAAAAATTAAAATCATTTTTGTTCTAAAAATCAACTATTAAGTACATTTTCCTTTAAAAATTAATTTTTTGGGTAGAAAATGAATTTTTTGTTTAAAAAATTATCCTTTCGTTGGAAATTTTACCTTTTTTAGATCAATTTCAACTATTTGCTTGAAAATTGAACTTTTGGTTAAATTCAACTGATTTCAATTAAAAATTAAAATCCTTTTTTATTTGAAATATCAAATATTAGTTACATTTTTATTTAAGAATTCATATTTTTTAGTACAACATGAATCTTTTTGGTTGAAAAATTATGCTCACTGTTGAAAATTTATCTACTTGGTTGAATGTTGTACACTTTTGTTAAAAATAATTTTTCTTGATTAAAGATTCATCATTTCAGTTCAAATTATTCTATTTTTTTGAAAATTTAAATATTTAGTCAAACATTAATTTTCTTATAGTTAAATATTTATTATTTACCTAAAAATTTAACTACTTCATTTTTTGTTGAAAATTGGTCTTTTTTTAATTCTACTACTTGGTGGAAAATTGATCTTTTTTGGTTAAATTGAACTATTTTTATTTTAAACTAAAATCTTTTTTATTGAAATATAAACGTTGGTTGAAAATTGCACTATTTTGTTGGAATTTGTTTTTCATCGTTAAAAATTGAATTTTTAGGTAAAAATTAGAGTATTTAATTTTTGGTTGAAAATTAATATTTTTTGTTGAAAGTCTATTTTTTTAAATTACAATTTTTTGTTTGAATTAAACGGTTTTTACATACAAAATTAATTTTTTTCAATTATTTCACTTTATACTACTCAATATTTTACTTAAAAATTCATTTATTGGTTGGAAAATCATCTTTTCGTTTGAAAATTTAGCCCCTTTATTGAGAATTGAAAACTTTTATTTAAAAATATTTTTTTTAGTTAAAGATTTATTATTTCTGTTAGAAATTTATCTCTTCTTGTTTTAAAATTTACCTGTTTTATTATAAATCGTTAAGCATTGAGTTTTTGACTGAAAATCTAACTATTCCATTTTTTATTGAAAAAGTCTCTTTTTTTTTAATTCGAATATTTGGTTAAAATTAGTATTTTTAGATTGAATGAAACCATTTTTAGTTCAAAATAAAAATCTTTTTTACTTGAAAATTTATAATTTTTTTGAAAATTCGTATTTTTTTGTAAAATTAATATTTGTAACTGAAAATTGAAATATTCTATTTTCAGTTAAAAATTTTTGTGAATCAGATTACTACTCAGAAAACGAAATGGTTAAATCCAAAAAATATTTCTTCGTTCAAGTATAGAATATATAATTATTATACGGACAACAAAATATCTGGTTCACTCAACCAAACTTTTTTGTTGCCTTAACCAAATCCTTTGGTAGATCTCGTTTTTGGTTGATCCAACCAAAAAATCTTTTTAGGTCAATCAAATATTTTGTTGAATTAGCCAAAGTTTGGTTTATTCAAACAAATTTTAGTGTATATTCAAGAAAACCGGTTTTTTACTTCAAGAAACAATTTTTTTCTGGGTGTGTCGAGTCCCAATTGTTATGCATTCGGCTGAAGTTTCAGATGGCCAAGACGAATTTTTGTTTCCTTCTTTTTTGTGATTTGTATAACAATAGAGAATAATAATCAAAACAGTAATTTCCATATTCATTCGTGACCGGATTCTACCTACACGCACATTGAAATTTTAAACCTGAGAAATCAACGAAATTTCTTACATGTTTTGTAGAAAAAAAATTATTAACTTGCGACGAATTAATTTATAATTTATATAGTTGGTCTTAGAAAGTTGTAAAGTTTCCGGAAGTGGGAGTCAAAACTAGAAAAATTTATAAAAAGAATAATAATAATAACAAAAAGTTTTTTTTTGTTTGTTTATCACGTCTACTTACATATTTTTGATTGAAAAATCATCTTTTTTGGTTAAAAATTTAATTTTTTTTAATCTACAATTTAGTTCGAAATTCCTGCTTTTTTGGAAAATTTAACTGTTTTATTGAAAGTTTTTTGCTTTTATTAGGTTGAAAATGGACCTTTATATTGAAAATTAATTTTTACGGAAAATTTTTCTCTTCTGACGGAAAAATCTTTTTTGGTTAAAAATTGCAAACTTTTCTTAAAAATTTGTACATTTGGTTTAAAATTTATTTCTTCTGATAGAGATTTCATATTTTGTGTTTTAAAAAGCTTTTGTTATAAACTTGAAATATTTTGTAGTTCAAAAGTCTTATTCTATTTACCTAAGAATTCAACTTTATTGATTAATTTTTTTTTATTAGGTTGAAAATTTTATTATTTATCCATAAAATTCAAATAGACGGTTAAAAAAAGACATTTTTGTTAAAAATATTACATTTACAACTTTAAAATGTAACTGTTTGATCTAACTTTTTTCACTTCCTTGGTTTCGAAATCAAATAATTAAATTTTGTTTTTTTGGTTGAAGATTCATTATATAATTTTGACATTCAACTCATTGGATAATTGAAAATATTTTTTTTGTGCTTAAAAAATAATTTTTTGAACTAAAAATTATCTATTTCAAGTAAAACATTCAACTACTTGTTTAGAAGTTGAACTTTTTTGTTAAAACTTCATTTCAGCTGAAAATTCATCTCTGTTGTTGGAAATTCGCTTATTGTTAAATTTTTTAAAACTATTAATTTAATTATTCCACTTGATGATTCATCATTTTAATAAAGAATTTATTCCCTTTTATTTACATATTTATTTACTTTTCTTTAATTATCGTATTTTTCTATACTTTTTTTATTTAGTTAAAAACTAACTTCATTCTTAGAAATTAGACTGTTTTGATAAAAAGACGTTTTTAGTTTAAAGATACATCTCTTCTGGTAATAATTTCATACTCGTATCTTTTGATTAAATTAAACGGTTTTTTATTTAAAGTTAAAATATTTTTGTTTTTAAAATAGAAACAATTATTCACTTTCCACAACATTTTTTTGGGGGGTTTTTTTTTTTAGTTGAAGATTCATAATTTAGATTTGAAATTCATTTTATTGGTTGAAAATTCGATTTTTTTGTTGAAAATTCGGGTTTCTTTTTTATTTTGGCAAGAATTAGTTACAAATGGAAATGAAACTATTTGATTTTGGTTGAAAATTCGTCTATTTCGTAAAAAATTCTACTGTTTGGTTAAAAATTTATGTTACAGTTAAATATTCCACTATTTTATTGCAAATTCTTTTTTTTTCCTTAGTTTTGAAATTAAGTTTTTCACTGAAAATTTATTTATACCATTTTTCGCTAGAAAATTATTTTTTTATTAATTTTAAATTTTAACTGCTTGCTTGCAAGTGTCACGATATACCGATATTCATTTTTCGGGTTAAGACTCAGGTGCAGATTTATAAATTTATTTAAACCTTCATTTCCTTTATTGAAAATTGAACTATTTTGTTTAAAATTGCTTTTCGATGGACATTTTTTTCTGAAAATTTTACTATTCCAAGTTAATGTTTTATCATTTCAGTTATCTTTTTCAATCAAAAAATTTTATATTTGGTTAAAAACTTATTTATTTTTGTAGATAATTAAAATATTTGATTTAAAATTAACTGTTCTGTTGAAAATTCACTTTTTGGTAGACATTTTTTTCAACTAAAAATTTAATTCTTCCACTTGATGATTCATTATTTTAAGTAAAGGTTTGTCTCGTTTGGGATATATTTTATCTCCTTAGTTAATATGGGAGGAATCGTCTTTTTTATCAATAAATTTATTATTTGGTTAAAAACTTAATTATTTTAGTAGAAAAATCACTCATTTGGTTAAAAATTAACTTTATCATTGAAAATTAAACGGTTTTGTGAAAATTTACTTTTTTTTTAGTTTCAAAATTGGTCTATTTTGGTAATAATTTCATACTTGTATCTTTTTGTTCATTTAAACTGTTTTTTATGTATAGTTAAAATCTGTGTTGCTTAAAATATAAAAAGTTAGTCACTCTTTAAACATTTCTTTGGTTTTTTAAATAGTTTGGTTGAAGATTTATTATTTAGATTCATTTCATTGGCTGCCAATTTAAAGAATATTATTTGCAATTTCTGGGTATTGTTGTTTAAACAATTCAGGAAATATAATGCATAAAGATTTCCATAAAACTATTGAAGATCAGCACATGTACTAAAAATGTAAAATATATTAAATATATATAAATATAGTTAACATCTTTTTATGAAAAGTGGCAAGTAGTTTGGAATTTCTACAGTAGTTTCAGTTAAATTTCTGTAGTTTAAAAAAAATCTTCTATAAATAAAATAAAATAATATAATGCCTACTGCATCCTGTTTTTATTTTATTACCTTAGTATGTTGACCCGTTTACAAAGGCATAAGTCTGTATTCATTAATTATTAATAATATTTCCAACATCTTATCTATTATTACTCATAATTTTCATTTTTCCATAAATTTATAATTCTCGTATGAATGCGAATGAGAAGATTGAATACTAATAGACGTCGGATTCAAGGGTAATCGGGATAATCTATGCTTTTGAACATTTTTTTTCAAGTCATCAAAAATATAAGCTTTAAAATATTACTTCATAAAATCAGAAATCGGTCGGGTACTTTCCCATTAAGCTATTAGCGAGATCGAAAGAAGAATCCATTTTCAGAAATACACGAATTATTTTGCCACGTATTACAAGTAACATTTTTTCAAGGAATCTGTATTATCATCAGAGAATAACATAAATTAAATTTTTTCTGAAAAAAATCCTCTCCTTTCATTGATTTCGTTTTTTTAATAGCTTATAGGAAAAACACCCGAACGGCATTCGGAAGCTCTGTGGTTCGATTCCCAGCGGAGTGAACGAGATTTTTTTTTTGGAAAAAAATTTAATTAAAAGCTTTTTAATTCACAGCACCATCTACTCTGAAAAAGACGTAAAAAAATTCTGTTATTCTCTGATGACAATACAGATTTCTTGATGAAATTTTTGTTTTCCTCCTTATAAAAAAAGTGGTGTGACGATATGTCTCGAAAAGCTCGCAATGATTTTTGCTCGAAACCTGACTGGTTTTTATGTTTTGATGTCTGATATTTTGAATTTGCAATTTCAAAAATTCGACTTGTAGTAACGGAATTCCTTGATAGTTTCTTAGTAAATTACACTTTATTTTATATAAATCAAAAGTTTATTTAACTTTAACGAGAATTACTTACATTTTTTTTATATAGCAGTTAGATTTTCGACAAAAAAGATTTATTTTCTTGTATTATAAATAAATTGATTTTTAAACAAAACCAAAAAAAAAATTCTACAAAATAATTACATTTTCAGAAAACAATTTTTTTCAACTAAGTTGATAAATCATCAATCAAAAGAAAACTAAATTTTTAACAAAGCAGTTCCACTTTCAACCAGAAAATTTTAAAAAAAAAGTTAAAATTCTTTGAAATTGCTTTAAATTATTAAGAATAATTGAAAGTTCCTTGAAATTTTTTAAAACAGCCTAAAATATTTAAAATCTTTTAAAATCTCTTGAAATTTTGCAAAGCTCTTGAAAAATCCTTGCAATTTTACAAAATACCCTAAAATATTTTAAATCCTTTAAAATCTCATACTAAATTATTGAAAATTCCTTAGAACCTTTTAAAATACTCTCAAGTATTTCGAAACCTTCAAAATCTTTTCGAACACCTAGACATCTTTTAAAAATTTCTGAAGTACTCTGGAATTTTTTTAAAAAGCTCAGATAAAATAGTTAAAATCCTTTTAAATTCCTTGCAATTATAAAAATAAATTGAAAATTATTTGACATCTTTTAAAACATTCACAAATATTTAAATCCGTAAAAATCTATTGAAATTTCTTGAAATTTTTTAAAGCTCTTGAAAATTCCTTGAAAATTTTTTAATTTCTTGAAATATTTCAAATCTTTCAAAATATCATATTAAATAACTGTAATCAATACAAATTCTCTCAAATTTTTCAAATCCTTCAAAATGTTTTGAAATGCCTAGAACTTTTTTTTAGGATTTAGAAATTACTTTATATATTTAAAAAATAAGTCTTCTAAAAATTTTTAATTCTTTGAAATTCCTGTAAATTATAAAAATAAATTGAAAATTCGTTGATATCTTTTAAAACATCCTCAAATATTTAAAATCTTTAAAAATCTTTTGAAATCTCTTGAAATTTTGAAAAGCTTCAGATTGTAATTTAAAAAAGAGAAAAGTTTCAAAACGTTAAATATTGAAATGTTTGTAGATTAGAGTTTTGAAAACGAAATCAATAAAATTCCCAACTTTCGATATTTTATTTTCAAACATTTTCAACTATGGAATATGAATAATTTTCAAATCGATGGGATTCAAGTCTCCAAATTTAGAATTGCAAACTTGGAAGTTTCTTTATAAAAAATTAATAATCATAAATAAATTGAAAGCGTTCAAAATTTAAATGTATGTTTTTCAATTGGACAATCTCTAAATGAAATTATTTCAGACTGAAATTTACAAAACAGAAAAATTTTAAAACATTAAAAATTTAACTGTTTGTAGATTAAACTATTAAATTAAAGTTTTAATAGAAATTGCTCGAGTTAAAGTTGAACTATTTCTTAAACAATTTTTGTATAAAATTATGAAATTATATGTATATTTTTTAAAGGCTATTTTTAAATTTTCAAGGAATTTTCAAGATATTACAAAAGCTTTTAAAGTATTTGATATACTTTAGTATATTTTAATAGATTTAAATAAATTTTCAAGTGATTTTAATAATTTAGTATGAGATTTTACAGGATTTGAAATATTTCATGTTTTTTTTCAATTTCAACATATTTTCAAGAGCTTTACAAAATTTCAAGAGATTTCAAAAGTTTTCAAAAGATTTCAAAAGATTTGTAATGATTTTAAATATTTGAGGAAGTTTTAAAAGATGCCAAGGAATTTTCAATTGATTACAGCAATTTAGTATGAGATTTTAAAGGATATGAAATATTTCAGGGTATTTTTAAAATTTCAAGGGATTTTGAAGAGCTTTAAAAAATTTCAAGAGATTTCTACAGATTTTTAAGCATTTTAAATATTTGTGGATGTTTCAAAAGATGTCAAGGAATTTTTATCCTATTTTTTTAATTGAAAGGAATTACAAAAAATTTAAAGAAGTAGTTTAAAAATCTTTAAAAAAAAAAGGTCCAGGTGTTTCAAAATATTTTGAAGGTATTGCAGTATTTAGGAGTATTTTAAAATGTTCCATAGAATTTTCAATTGATCACAGTGATTTAATATGAGATTTTGAAAGATTTAATATATTTTATGATATTTCAGTGGATTGCAAGGATTTTTTAATGGATTTCAATAATGTAGTATGATATTGTAAAAGATTTGAAACATTTTAGGACACTTTTGAACTTTCAAGGAATTTTCAAGATATTTCAAAATATTTTAAAGGTTTCGAAATATTTGAGAGTATTTTAAAAGGTTCCAAGGAATTTTCAATTGATTTCAATAATTTAGTATGAGATTTTAAAGGATTTAAAATATTTGAAGGTATTTTTAAAATAACCCCATTTGGCCCTATTACAAGTCGGGCACTAATCGGGGGCTAGTCGGGTTATTAATTTTGACAAAGTACCCAGTCGGGGACTAACCGGGGACTAGTTGGGCTTTTTGTTGTCAAAATTTCAGTCGTGGCCTGGTCGGTGGTTGGTCAAGGACTAGTCGGGCCTTTTTGTTTACTAATTTCCGTGCGACTAATCTTCAGGCTCTGGTCGGGTTATTCTTATGTTTGAGTTTTCGGCGAGATTTTATCAAATGAGGTTATATCTAAAAAAGCGTAATTATTTCTTAATTCTAAAACACTAAGAATATATTTAACAATAATTTTACACCGTTTTTGGGGGAAAAGATTTATTAATGTTAATTTCATCTCAAATATACTTAATAAATAATTAATAAGTTAATAAGGGGGAGGGTCGGTAAGGCCGGTTTTTGGCCTAATTTATTTTTGGACCAAAAAATCTGAAAAAATCACGGTAGTATCTTATAAGTATCCCGAGTCGATTG
>NC_046662.1:48070770-48078535 GCF_010883055.1 Belonocnema kinseyi | reverse complement strand
GAGAGAAAACGGTAAAAAAATCCAAAAAAATACGTTATAGGTTTTTGGAGTCGCTAATTACGAATCTGGCATCCGTTGAACTCTATCGCTTCAGGTTCAAGCGTGCAATCGACTCGGGATACTTATAAGATACTACCATGATTTTTTCAGATTTTTTGGTCCAAAAATAAATTAGGCCAAAGACCGGCCATACCGACCCTCCCCCTTTGGTATGAAAATTAACTTTTTATAAATACAACGATCAAAATCTTCAAAAAGACGTAATCTTATTTTTTTGCAGTATTTTTTAGAAAATTGCGAATTTCTAGGAACATTTATAAATACTTTTGTATGTAATTTTAAGAAAATCCATATTGGAAAAAATACATATAGATGTAGGTGAAAAGTCTGCCAAAAGTCATAAGACTCTAAAATTTTACAGATGCTTATTTTTAAATTGACTTGAAGGTTTGCCGTATGTAAATAAAGTCTAATCCTTCATGTAGTTGAAATTGGAAAGAGAAAAAGTTTTTGATTAATTGGTGAAGAGCAGTGTCCTAGTAGTAAACTATTAAGCACGGTACAGTTCAGATTTCGCTACCACCTTCATTCAAGTCTGGCGGTTCTGGACTGGTAGCTTTAAAGAAAATCCGTAAGAGCGGGACGTGCCGCCTCTCGCGCAACAGAAATGACGCGTCGAGTGTTTAAGGCAGTAGTCCACACGTAACGAAGCATAATTAACTGGAGCGAAGACTACTGTGACCAATTTGGCAGTTCTTTCAGAGCGAAGCTCTTCCATTGCTGCCTTCCAGCTGAAGTTTTTTTTTTAAAATTAATATTCCACAAATTTTGGAGAATTTTAGTTACATAAATTTATGGATTTTTAAGCGTACGATATGTTCCCCATTAAATCTTGGCCCCGACTAGAATAAGTCGGGTCACCTGACTAGCCCCCGTCTAATCTACCGTGACGCTACTGGTCGGGGGCTAGTCAGATGACCCGACTAGCCCCCGACTTTAAATGGGATCGAATGGTCGGGAACCAGGCTAGTTCCCCATTTGAATTTCTACACGGGTTGTGACAAAAGATGTTAATTTCACCGAATCTGGAGCGACATTTATATGGTGAAAACCATCCTTTAAGTCAAGTGACGTAAAATACTTTTTCCCTTCTAAAACATCAAGTTGATCTTCTATTAGCGGCAAAGGATACTTATCGCGTAATATAGCTTTATTTAAAGTTCTATAGCCTACACATAATCTTATATCACCATTATTTTTCCTAGTTGGCACAATTCGAGATGCAAATTCTGATTTACTCGAACGAATTACTCACTTTAATCAAATCATCTATAATTTTCGTTAATTTAATTTTCTCGTCAAAAAAATTGTCTAGGCGCATAGTAAAAAGGTTTACTATCGTTCAAAACTAATTTTAGCACAACTTCATTTTCAGGAACAATCGGTCTTTCAGGTTCTAAGTAACCTGTTTTAAATTGTTCCAAAAGTTTCAGTTGAGTTTCAAAAGGTACGTCGGTATTAATTCTTAAATCCTTCAATTGTTTTTCATCTATTAAACAAATTTCAATATTAATTAATTCTTTAATTTTTTTCGACAATTTCTACTCCCCCAATATTTTCTAATTTTGTAAGACCTAGTTCAAATTTGCTTAAAGTATCTCGGCTTAAAATTAACGAAGATCGCATCGTACTATCAGGAACTATAAGCAATGTAATATTTTCTCGCATCTCACCATCAAATGCAATACGAATTTTCAGTTTTCCTGAAACAATTAAATTAGAACCATTAATTTCTGCATCATCTGTACCTGAGAAAATTACCTCTTTAAGATACTGATGCTCTAGGTATTTCGTTTTAACAAAACTCACCGGACTACCAGAATCTAATGCACAGTCTAATTCAGTACGGTTTCCTTCGTCAATATCTACATCGACTTTCTTGAAAAAGGACCTATTCATTGGAGTACTTTCAGAGACAAAATGAACAATACTCTTCTTCTTGAGAAAATTCTTGGCGATGTGACCCGACTCATAGCAGTTGTAACAAGTTTTGTTCTCTGGCTGTAAACATTCATTTGAAGTCTGTCCGAGACTTTGACAGTTGTAACATCTAAATTGAGATTGAGATGTAGCTTTGATTTCAGCTGATTTACACATTTTTTTATTTTATTTTTTCAGCGTTCTTTTTCACGAATCAAACAAAAAGTACGCATCCTATCAAGAAGTGATATTTAACGAAATTGTAGATCTTTTTTGGGATAACAATTTTTGTTCAATCATCTTTTTTTTGTATCCGACATAATTTGTTCACAAAATGGAATTTTTTATTTTCCATTATTTCTTGTGCAATCAAAATTTGAATTTTCGATTTTTGAAGAAAATCCAAAAATTGGTTATGATAATCTTGTAGGGCTTTCAAAAATAAATGTTTTTTTTTATTGGACTTTTTTTCATATCGTGCGATTTTCGGCTTCAAATTTTTATTTTCGTTTGATTCAAAAAATTTTGAAAACGCTATAACTCTGAGAATTTTCTTTTTATCGAAAAAAGTCATTAGGATAAATTGTTTGTTCTTCTTAATACTATAAATATCTGTACATAGAATTTACAAATTCAGAAACAAGTGGTCTTAAAAATTTTCAAAATGCGCTCAGTTTTTGATTTTTATCAAAAATGGCTGGTTCACGAACTCGTCCTTTCTTTTAGGACCTAAAAAAAGTGTGCCAAAGATGAATTTGATTCGTTCATTTTTTCGAGAGTTATCGTGTTTACGGACGGACGGACATACAGACAGACGGACGCCATCGTCAAAACCTGATTTTCGAATTCAGGGGTTCTTGAAACGTGGAGATCCGTTGAAAATGTGTGATGTCAAATTTCCGACAATTCTAATACTTTCTCAATTATAAATGATGAGAATGTAAAAAAAATGAGTTACAAACCTGAAATTTTCGAAGATTGTGAAAAATGACTTGTATATAATAAACCTTTGTAATTATTCTTAAATTACTCAATCCGATTTTTTTTACATAGCAATTCTCTAAATTATTCTTCTTATACTTCTGATACTGTAGTAATGGAATTCCTTGACAGTTTTTTAGTAAATAACACCTTATTTTATATAAATCAAAGTTGCTACTACAAAATTGAGAAAATTATTAAAATATCATACATTTGTTATATTGTAGTATTTTTCGCTGGAGATGAGTATGCTTTAAAAACGAATTTTAATATGAAACCACAAAGTTTAAAAAAAAACTTGAAATTTCTAAACGTTTTAAGCTGTGCTATTTTTTTACGGAAAATAAACGCTTGTTAGCGAAAAAAACCATAAAATTTAAAAGGTTTATAATTTATGGACATTTTAAGGTTACTTTAACGTTTTAAATCAAAAATTGGTATTATAAAATAAAAGTTATTACAGCTCAATGAAGAATTACAATTTTTTTTAAAGTATCAGGTGATATTAATGTTTTTCTGAGTTGGAAATCGGTTATTTTTTTCTTAAATAATCAAATTTCAAAGAAGATTTTCAATAATTCTGCACAATTTCTCTTTTGTTAGCATTTTCGTTAGAAAGTATTAGTATTTTTTATAAATCATAATTAGATTTTTAAGAAGATTCATAATTTTTGAACAGTTTTAGGCAACGTTCTTTTTTACATCAAAAATAAAGTTGGTTTTTTGGTTTGTGTTAGTAATACTCTTCGGAAATTTGTATTTCAAAAAAAAAATAATAATACTTCTAAAATTTCAAAGAAGATTAACAACTTCTTAACAACTTCGGGTAATGTTAGCCTTTTGCATTGAAAATAGATATTTTTATTAAAGGATCGATAGATATAAAAAGAAAATTAAATTATAATTTCCCCCTCCTACTCCTCTCCTTCCCTCGTATTATTATTTATCCCTCCTTCCCCTATTCTTTTATCTCCCTCCTTCCCCTTCCCCCTCTCCCTTCTTCCCACTAGTTCCCCTTTTCATACTTAACCCTCCGCTACTCTCCCTTTCCCAAATTCTTCCTGCTTTACTTCCGCCTCTCTTAACTTTCTCAGCTAAGACTCCACTACCCTTTCTCCTACTGCCCTTCCTCAGTTACAACTTTCGCTCCCCTACCCACATACACTACCCTACTAGTCCTCCCTATACTTTCTTCACTAGGCAATCTCACTTCAAATAATTCTTCCTACTTCCCCTACTTTCCCTCACTTTCGCCTGCTTTTCGTACTTCCCTATATAATTTTCCCCCACTTTCTCTAATTACCTTCTTGTTATTTACCCTCTTCTCGTTTGCCACTAACACTTTCCCCGAATTTTCTCTCATTTACCCTCCTCTCTTTTTCTATAGCTTATTTCCCCACACTTTCCCTACCCATTTCAATTTTTCATTACTCCTCCTACTTCATCAGACCTGATTTGCACTCACTTCCCGTCTCCTCATTTCCATTCCATCCCTCTCTTTAGTTCTCCTACTTTCATATTTTTAAACACATCCCCTGCTTTCTCCTCATTTTCTCATTTCCTCTACCTCTCCGTTCCTGTTTTCCCACGCTTCGCCTACTTCCTCTACTCACCTTTTCCTTATTTCTCCTATTTCCTCTACATACCCTTTCCTCATTTTCCCTACTTCTTATCCCCTCATTTACTTTCACTTCTCCTGAAGTTGCTCTATAACTATAGACCCTAACTAGCTAATCTCACTTGGAATAATTTCCCCTAATTCCCCGTCATGTCCTACTTCATCTGTTTTTTCCTACACCCCTTCATAATTTTCCCTCACTTTTTCTACTCACCCTCCAATCATTCCCCCTCTTCTTATTTTCCACTAATTCTCTCTCCTCATTTCCTCTTATTTGCCCTCTTCTCATTTTCCATAATTCCTTTCTTCTTACTTTCCCTACCCCTGCCCTCATGCACCAATCCCCTTACTTCCTGAGGCATCATTTACCCTCAATATCCTTCTCATAATTTCCTAAAACTTACTCTCTTCACTTCTCCGAACTCCCATATTTCCCAACACACCCCCTTCCTTCTCACTTCCTCTACTTCCCCTTTCCTTTTTTCTCACGCTTCCACCACTTCCTCTACTTACCCTTCCCTTATTTTCCCTACTTATTCTACTTACCCTCCCTAAATTTACCCTACTTCCGATTTCCTCATTTCTTTCGGTTCTCCTGAGGTTTTTCCATAACTATTTTTTAAACATTCCTGAACAAACTGAGTAGACCTACTTGCATTTCTTCGTCTGGTGGTCCATTATTCAAGAAAATTGTATGCTTTCTTAGTAATTTGATCAATTTGGGTTAAATGGTCAAATACTGGTGAAAGGTAACTGTTTTTTTTAACTTTGACAATTGTTAAAACAATAAATTTTTGTAAACAATTTATTGGTAACATCGATTTACAAAAAAAAGTTCTGGTCATTTCTACGTTATATCTGTTTCAATTTCAGGGACCTAAAAATCCTACACACGAAAATTTTTATTCAGCTTAAAACATTTTTTGAGTTTTTTTGGGTACCATTTTATACCCCCAATTTTTTTTTCTTGAAAATAAAAAAAATATAATTTTTTCTCAACGACTCATAAAGCCTAATCAAATATATTTTTATGTAAATCAAATCATTTGTTAAAGGGTTTGGTCACGAAATTGAATTGACCATTTTCTTTTTAAAAATTTAGAAGCAGAATTGAAATCAGCGACCCAAAAAACCCACAAAAAAAGTTTTCATTCAAATCGAAATATTTCTTGAGTCTTTTGTCACCATATTAGATCAGCTCTTTTTTTTACAATTATTAAAAATGAAATTGGGATCAGCGACCCAAAAAACATACGCAAACATTTTCGCATTCAATTCGGATCCTTGTTTTAGTTTCGTTCAGCTTTTAAGAAGTCTTTAGTTAACAAAGAGAAAAGCACATTTTTTGTTTTGTTTGAAACCTTGCATTATGTTGTATTTTTTTTATTATTCCTAAGCTTTCTGAATAGATAAGGGAATTCGAGAAACAATATCCAGTTGTATATGGTAAATTTTAGTTTTATTTTGTTATAAACAATATAGTTAATAAAAGTGATTTTCTTGGAATTTTTACTTTTTGTTGTATCAAAGGGTTATTTTTCAGCGTAAATGTGAATTTTATAAGCCTTGATATTAAATTGGATGGAAACAGGCAACATTTCGTGGTTGTTTAAACAAATTTATAAACAAATGCATATCTGTCCCAAAAAATTATTCTATTTTTCGCCTGTTTAGCTGACGCAATTGTAAACACCTTTTTAATGGTACTTGGCTATGGTAATTTACTAAAAATATATAGCATATGTCTCTGTGATGTAATAAATATCCCATGGCAATAATTATTTATTATTTAAACAATGACAATCAACAAATGCATAACTAAGTCAGTTTTCATTGCTAAGTTTATTTTCTGTGAAATCATCTCAAATTGTTTTGCTTATCGCTCAGTTCTGTGATAAATAGCCCATAGGCAACATTTATTTATTATTTACATATTATTAATTAACCAATGCATAACTTGGTCATTTTTCATTGTGAGGGTTTCGTTTTTATTCGCAAAATCTTCTAAAATTCTCTTGCTTATGTCTTACTGCTGTCATCATCTCCGTTAGCCAACAGTTTTTTATTTAAACAATTTTAAACAAGTTCATCAAAGGGAGCATTTAGAAAAATTATTTTTTGAATGAAATTAAAAATTGTTTCTCGAGAGTTCCTTTATTGATTCTGAGAATTTAGGAATAATTAACAATAAATAAATTCGGGATTAAGAAAAAAAATTATTCTAAATGAAATAAATTATACTGTTTTCCGAAAATCTACGACCACGGATTCATGTGCTATTAAATAAGCTTTCACATAAAATTAAAGCTTTTTAATCGGATAAAAATTGTGGACTCTAGACTTATTCACCTAGAGCACTACTTTTGCGGCGGCACCCACCCAAGTACAACCCGTACAATCCCTGCTTAACTTCGATGATCGGAATCTTAAAAAATTCGATCTGTCTAAAATTTACGCTTTTTTTAATTTCTCTTTTATTTTTTTCCCCTAACTTTTTTCTCGCTTCATCCATTTATCTTTATCTTGAAATAAGCGAATCGACAGTAAGTTAGCAGCACATTCAGTTGCCTGAGGCCACTTTCTTGATTTGGATTAATTGTGTTTAATTAAACATCATGGATCTGATTAATCCCCGACTGCTTGTTAACTGATTTTAATTATTCCCTTTCAAATAGGTCTCGATATTTATGGTATTCAGATTGCAAAATTGTTTGTCTTCGTAAATCACGGTTGTATTTTGCTCGAAGATTTATAATTATTTAAAAATTTAGCACGCAATAGTATATTATGCACCAAGGGCTAAAATCGGAACTTTTTCGACAGGTGTTGAAAAAAATATGTGAGTCGGAAAAAGTCCTACCTCCTTTAGTGCTTCAAATATTTTTTTTTATAACAATTGGATGATTACTGCTCATGTAAAGGGATTTTTGAAACTTTATTTCTATATGAATTTAGAACAATATTAAAAATTACGGAAATTTTGAAAGTTTAGAAAATTAATGGTAATTTATCGGTAACTTTAGGTAATTTGTCTCTTCGATTTGGTCCAATCTATTAATCAATCTATCAACGCGATCAACTGATCGCTTTTTAATTTTTATAAATGACTTCTGACGTCAAATTTTACACCCTAGGGACTGAAAAGTAGAACCTTAACACCCCTCCATCAGACAAAGGGCGGGGGGG
>NC_046662.1:48048207-48070760 GCF_010883055.1 Belonocnema kinseyi | reverse complement strand
GCTTTTCTTACGTAAGTTTCTTTTTCCTGATTATGATTGCTTATGCTAATTAAATCATATTTGGGCTAATTTAGAAACCCCTTAAAATCCTTGAAATACCGAAATCTTAAGAAATCCATTGAAATCTTTGAAATATCTTATAAATTCATTGAAATCTTTGAAATCTTTTTAAAATTTATTGAAATCTTGATAATCTTTGCGAATCTTTTGGATATGATTGAAAGCCCTTTCAATACATTAAAACCTGTTAACATTTTTTAGAAATCATTAAGATTCCTTAAAATCCTTTTAAATATTCGGACATATTTTCAAATTCTGTTGATTTTTTTGAAATTTTACGAAATCCTGTAGAATCTGTAGAAATACTTTAGAATCTTTTGAAATTTCTTAAAATCCCGCGAATTTAAAGAAACCTCTTTAAATCTCTTTATATCCGTTAAAATCTCGTTAAATGCATTTAAATATTTGAAATTTTTGTGAAATCCGCTGGAATCTTTTGAAACCTTTTGAATTCTCGTGAAATGATCAAAACCACTTCAAATTTCTTAAATCCGTTAAAATCTGGTTGAATCCTTGTTAACATTTGAAAATCTCGTGAAATCCCCTGAAATCTTTTGAAATTTCTGGAAATTCCATTACATCATAGAAATTCCTTTGAATCTCTTGAAAGCCATTGAACTTTGGTTAAATCCTTTTAAATATATAAAAATCTTCAAAAATCCCATAGAACCTTTTGAAATCTCTTAAAATCCCGTAAAACCATTGAAACTCCTTTAAATCTCTTAAAATTAGTTGACATCTGGTTAAATGCTTTTCGAACTTAAAAAATCCTGTGAAATCCTCTGAAATATTTTGAAATCTCTTAAAATCCCGTAAATCATCGAATCCCTTTTAAAACTCTTAAAATCTATTTAAATTTAGTTAGATTCTTTGAATATTGGAAAATCTTTTAAAATCCTGTCAAATTATCGAAGCCCCTTTGAAATCTCTTAAATTCCGCTAAAATCTGGTTTATTTCTTTTCAAAATTTCAAAAATCTCGTGAAACCCCTGAAAACTTTGGAAATTTCATTAAATACCGTAAAATTATCAAAATCCCTATGAATCTCTTAAAATCCGGTAAAATCATTCAAAATCCTTTTAAATACTTAAAAATCTTGTGAAATCCGTTAAAATCTGGTTTAATGTTCTTGAAAATGTTGAAATCTTGTAAAATCTCTTTAAATCTCTTAAAGACCTGGAAATCTCATTGATATTCCTTGAAATCCTTTATAATACGTGAAAATACTTTAATATCACATTAAATCCCTTAAAATCTTTTTTAATCCAGTGCAATCTCTGAAAGTCTATTGAAATCTGATTTAATTCTTCTTAAAATTTAAAAATCTGTTGAAATCTCTGAAATCTTTTGAAATCTCTTTAAATACCGTGAAATCACCGTAACCCCTTAAAATCTCTTAAAATCTGTCAGAATCTATTAAAAATCCTTTCATATATTATAAATTCTTGTGAAATCTCCCGAAATCTTCTAAAATCTTTTGAAATCCCGTGAAATCATCGAAACCCTTGTAAATCTTTTAAAATACGTTGAAATCTGGCTTAATTTTTGAAAATTTAAAAATCTTGTGAAATCCCCTGAAATCTTTTTGGGAATTTCGAAATCTTGTGAAATCCCTTGAAGTGTCTTAAAATCCAGTAAAATTGCCGGACTTTTTTAAATCTTTTTAAATCCATTAAAATCTGGTTCAATCCTTCTAAAAATATAAAAATCTCATCAATCCCCAGAAAGCTTTTGAAATCTTTTAAAATCCCATTACATTATCAAAAGTCTTATCACCCCTTAAAGTCTCTCAAAATCTATTAAAATTTGGTTGAATTCTTTTCTAATGTTTAAGATTTTGTGAAATCGCCTAAAATCGTTTAAAGTGGTTTGAAATCCTGTCAAACCATAGAAACCCCTTTATATCTCTTAAAATTCGTTGAAATCTGGTTCAATCCTTTTGAAAATATAAAAATCTTGTAAAATACCCTAGGATCCATTGAAATCTCTCAAAACCTCGTGAAATAATCGAAACCCCTTTTAATTTTTTTTAATCCGATATAATCTGGTTTAATTCTTGTGAAAATAACAAAATCTGGAGACATTTCTAGAATTTTTTAAAATCTTTTAAAATACCATGAAATCATCGAAACCCCATTAAATCTGTTAAGACCCGTTAAAATTGTTTAAAATCCTTTTATATATTCAAAAGTCTTGTGAAATCCCCTGAAATCGTTTATAATCTTTTAAAATCCCGTGGAACCATCGAAACCCCTTGAAATCTTTAAAATACGTTGAAATCTAGTTTAATCCTTGGGGAAATTTCGAAATTTTGTGAAATCCTCTGAAATATTTTTAAATATCCTAAAATCCTGTGAAATCATTGAACCCCCTTTAAATCTCTCAAAATCTATTGAAATTTGGTTAAATCCTTTTGAATACTTAAAATCTTGTGAAAACCCCTGATATCTCCTGAAATCTGATGAAATCTGCTTAAATGTTATTAAATCTTTTGAAATTCCTTTAAATCATCGAAACCCTTTTAAATCTTTTAAAATACGTTAAAATCTGGTTTAATCCTTTTGAAAATTTAAAAATCTTGTAATCCCCTGAAATCTCTTATAATCCCGTGAAATCATCGAAAACCCTTGACACCCCTTAAAATCAGCTGAAATCTGGTTTAATCCTTTTAGGAATTCAAAAACTTGTGAAATCCCCTAAAATCTTTTTAAATTTCTTGAAATCCCGTAAAATTATCAAGAGCCCTTTAAATCTTTCCAAATGCATTGAAATTTAGTTAAATCCTCTTAAATACGTAATTCAAAATCTTGTGAAATCTCCTGAAATCTTTTATGATCTTTTAAAATCCCGTGAAATCATCAAAACATCTTTAAATCTTTTAAAATCTGTTGACATCTGGTTTAATCCATTTGAAAACTTAAAAATGTTGTGAAGCCCCCTGAAATCTCTTAAAATCCCGTGAAATCATCGAAACCCCTTTAAATATCTTAAAATCCGTTTGAACCTGGTGTAATCCTTTTGAAAATATAAAAATCATATGAAATCCCCTTAGTATAATTTGAAATATCTTAAAATATCGTGAAATCATCGAAACATTTTCAAATCTTTTCAAATCCATTGAAATCTGGTTTAATTCTTTTGGGAATTTAAAAATCTTGTGAAATCTAAAATACTTTTAAATCTTTTAAGCTCCCGTAAAATCATCGAAACCCCTTTAAATCTTTTAAAATACTTTTAAATATGGTTTAATCCTTTGAAAATTTTTTTAAATCTTGTGAAATCCCTTGAAATCTCTTGAAATCACGTAAAATCTGGTTTAATTCTTTTCAAAATTTTAAAATCTGGAGAATTCCACTAGAATCTTTTAAAATCTTTTAAAACACCGTAAAATCATCGAAACCCCTTTAAATCTCTTAAGATCCATTAAAATCTTTCAACATCCTTTAAAACATTTAAAAGTCTTGTGAAATCCCATTAAATCTTTTAAAATCCCGCGAAATCATAGAAAACCCTTAAATTCCTTAAAATCCGTTAAAATCTATTAAAACCATAGAAATATTCAAAGTTTTCTGAAATCTCCATAACTCTCCTAAAATCTTTTAAAATCCCGAGAAATTATCGAAATCTCTAAAAAAAACTTAAAATCCGTTAAAATCTGGTTCAATCCTTTTGAAAATTTAAAAATCTGGTCAAATCTCCTGAAATCTTTTGAAATCTTTTAAAATATTGTAAAATCGACGAAACCCTTTTAAACCTCTTAAAATCTTTTGAAATCTGGTTAATTCCTTTTAAAAATCTATAAATCTTGTGAAATCTTTTTAAATCATTTTAAATTCCATGAAATCATTGAAACCCTTTTTAAATCTTTTAAAATACGTTGGAATCTGGTTTAGTCCTTTTAAAAATTTAAAAATCTGGTGAATTCTCTAGAAATCTTTTGTAATATTTCAAAATTACGTGAAATCATCGAAACCCACATAAATCTTTCAAAATCGGTGAAAATCTAATTTAACTTCTTTGCAAATTTCGTGAAATCCCCTGGAATCTCTTTAAATCCTTTAAATACGTAGAAATATTTAAAAATCTCGTTTAATCCTTTGGAAAATTTAAAAATCTTTTGAAGTCGATTACAATTCTTGAAATCCAAAATTTTCGAATTCTTATCAGATCTCTTGAAATCTTTGAAATGCCTTTAAAATTGATTCTAATCTTTAAAATCCGTGGGAATCTTTCCTAATCTTCAGAAGTCCCTTAAAATATATTATAAAATCCAATCAGAACTTTAAAAAGCTATTAAAAATTTTCAATCTTTTGAAATCTCATGAAATCATCGAAATCTCTTTAAATTCATAATTCTTTAAAATTCCTCATTATCCATCGAAGTCCTTCAATATCTGTGGAAATCGTTTGAAATCCAGTAATCTCATAAAAACCTAAAAAGTCTTTCGAAATCTTATTAAATTTCGTGAAAATGTTGTAGTCCTTTGAAATATTTTTTAGTGCTTTGTTCTTTAATTTAAATTATTTAAATTTTTTAGTTTAATTTTTTTTATTTCTAATTTCAATTTAAAATCTAAGTTTCTTTATTTTGTAGTACTTCAAAATATATTGTAGTTCTTTGAAATATTTTCTAGATCTTTGAAATATTTATAGTCCTTAGAAATATTTTCTAGTCCTTTGTAATATGTTATATTCATTTAAAATATGTTGTAGTCCTTTGAGTTTTTAGTCCTTATAGATATTTTGATGTACTTTGAAATATTTTTTAGTCCTTTTTAACATTTTTTTGTACTGCCAAATATTTTTTAGTCCTTTGAAAAATTTTCCAGTACTTTACAATATTTTTTAGTAATTTGAAATATTTTCTAGTGTTTTGTAATATTTTGTGGTCCTTTGTTCCATAGTTTTTATCCTAAGTTTAAATTATCATTAATTTAAATTTTTTAATTCAGTTAACAATTTATTTATTTCTTAAATTTAAATTTTAAACCTAAGAACCTTAATTTTTAGTCCTGTTAAATATTAAGTTGCACTTTGAAATAGTTTTTAATCCTTCGAAATATTTTGTAGTCCTTTAAAATACATTTTAGTGCTTTTGTAATATTTTCTAGTCTTTTGAAATATTCTTTGGTCCTGTGATCCTTAATTTTAATTCTTAGTTTGAATTTAAATTAATTGATCATTTTAATTTTAAACCTTAGTTCCTTAATTTTTAGCCCTTATAAACATTTGAATGTACTTTGAAATATTTGTTAGTCCTTTAAAATATTTTGTAGTCCTTTAAAATAATGTTTAGTCTTCTCACATAGTTTGTAGTCCTGCGCAATATTTTGTAGCCCTTTGAAATATTTTTTAGTAATTTGAAATATTGTCTAGTCATTTGTAATGTTTTGCAGTCCTTTAAAATATGCGCAAACTGAAAGGGCTGTTATTTAAATTTTCGCAATTTCTAACGTTTGTAACTCATCAAGAATATAAAGAGGAACCTTACATTGAAAATATCTGCACATCTTTGACATGAATTAACAATGAACCCCATATGCGAAGACTGACACGTCGCGTCGTGTGGCGAGCACCGTGCCATCGCAATAGATCTATGGATAGTGATTTGATATTCCACGAAAACGACGTCGTGTAAGTCATATTCTATTCGCATGCTAACTAAATAGTATATTTAATTATGGTATTTGCAGAGTAATTCGAAATTTAAATCACACCCCCCTCTCTCTAATTTAAAAATTAAAATATCTTTTCGACTGATCATCGTCTCTCTACTAGGCTCCTCATCATACCTTTGAAACCCATCAACTAGACTCACTTTCTCACCCTTGCTCCCTTCTTTAACACTTCCCAATTTCCTTATTATTTATTCCCATATTTACCTGCCCTCATTGTCACATCTCTTTACTCTCTAAAACCCCTACCACCCCTCTCCCACTATTCCTCCAAAAAGGAAACTCTGAAATTAGTCCCTTCCTCATCGTCCTGATCCTTAAACCTCCTTAATGTTTCTTCCATCCTCACAAACCTGTCTCATCTTTACATCATTATTCCAAAAAAAGGAACCTCTTGAATACACGTGTTGATATTTATTGATAGAACCCTAGCCCCAACTCTATATGCCCTACTAAGTTCCCCTCCTTGTCGCCCTGATTCCTAAATTTCCTCACCATTTTTTCAGCCCCCAAAAACTTTTACACCTCTTCCCTCCCTCTCTCTTTCTCTCTCTCACTATTCCTTAACAGGGAACACCTTATTGAAACCTTTGTTCATCATTATTGATAGAACCCTATTGGCACCTCCATATGTCTTACTAAATTCCTGTCCTCATCGTCCCAATCCCTAAACATCTTTAATATTTCTTTCATCCCCATAAACCTTACCGTCTCTTCCAGCCACAAAAACCGCTTTCATCCCTATATCCCTTTTCCTTAGAAAAACTCTCACCTTCACATGTCTTACTCAATTTTCGTCCTCATCGCTCCGATTCCTGAACCTTGTTTCCATTTCTTTCATCTCCATAAACCTTCCTTGTCCCTTTATCCCTATTCCTGAAAAAGGAACCCTGTTAACGAAACCCTTCTTGATTAAACCTTGTTGACTCTACTACCCCTAATTCATCTATCCCTTTCGCAGCTCCTGCTTGAACTATACCCTATTCCATATTTAAAAAATATACCTTAAAACCCCCTCAGCGGGTAGCCTTCAGTTGCAACCAACTAATTACATCTCCACCCTTTTAATACATTCATAACTTCTTCCTCTTAACCTCTACGCCCCTTTTACACACTCATAAATTTTCCCTACTTACCTATTGACCATTGCTCGGAATTTTCTATTGACCATTGCTCTGGATTTCCTATTGACTATTGCTCTGGATTTTCTATTGAGCATATTGCTTAAAATTTCCTATTGACCGTTGCTCGGTATTTTCTATTTATAATTGCTTGAAATTTCCTATTCAATATTTCTTGGGATTTTCTATTGACCATTGCTCTGGATTTCTTATTGACCATTGCCTGGAAATTTCTATTGACCATTGCTTGAAATTTACTATTGACCATTGCTCTGAATTTCCTATTGACTATTGCTCAGGATTTTAAATTTAACAATGCTCTGGATTACCTATTGACTATTGCTTGGGATTTTCTATTGAGCATTTTGCTTAAAATTTCCTATTGACCGTTGCTCGGTATTTTCTATTTATAATTGCTTGAAATTTCCTATTAAATATTTCTTGGGATTTTCTATTGACCATTGCTCTGGATTTCCTATTGACCATTGCTCGGAATTTTCTGTTGACCATTGCTCTGGATTTCCTATTGACTATTGCTCAGGATTTTTGATTGACCATTGCTCTGGATTTCCTATTGACTATTGCTTGGGATTTTCTAGTGAGTATATTGCTTGAAATATTCTATTAACCATTACTCGGTATTTCCTATTCATTATTGCTTCAAATTTTCTATTGACCATTGCTCAGGATTTCTTATTGACCATTGCTCTGTATTTCCTATTCAGCATTGCTCGAAAATTCTATTGACCATTGCTCTACATTTTTTGTTGACAATGGAATCGTTTTAAACCAAAGAATAAACTTCGTTGGTTGGCATCCGACAAAAGTACATACAAAAAACGTTATATCTTGAGTTTGGCTTTTTAATTTAAAATTTAAATTTTGGAATATTTAAACAAATTTTCCTATTAGCTTCTTTGGCTAAAGCTGAAAAAATCTCAGCAATGATGTATTCAACTTTTTCTAAAATGTGTGTGTATAGTTCAATTAAAAAAAAAAATTTTCTTTCACATTATCAAAAAATTATAAATTGCGCAAACAATTTTTTTGGTTTATATATTTATATTATTATTCTCTAGTAAGAACTTAACTTATCAAATTTCGCTATAACTTTTGAACTAATAGGAAATTTTAACCCAAAATGGTCGAACTTTCAATCTTAAACTCTTTAATTTTTTTATTGTGCTTGAATTCTCTTAAATTCATCTGAGTTCTCCTAATTACAGTTGAATTCTTCTTAATTCACTCAATTCTACCGATTTAAATGGATTTAAAGAAAATTATTGTTTTTTTTATTTATCCTGAAATATATTTAACTCACCTTGAATTCTAAGGAATTTCCTCAAATTCTTTTGAATTTCGTCAAATTCTTATCATTTCACTCATTCTAATGGAAATTTTTTTAATAAAATTTTTTTTATTCTATACTTTCAAATTTTTATGAACTTAATAAATGTCTCTTAAATTTCCTTGAATTCTAAATTCACTCCAAGTTCATTAAAAAAAGGAGAAATATTTCAGAATTTTTAAATTGTGTTCAACTTGAATTTGAATTCATTTGTAATTCCTCACGAATTCTTATTAGTTTGAAATGTATTCTTTTAAATTCTCCCGAATTCAATCCACCTAATTCTACTCAACTCACTGATCTTTGTGTGTGTGTGTGTGCTTTTTTTAAATTAAGCCTGAGGTCTTTTAACCTCAACTTGAATTTTTTGGGAAGAATGTGAAGTCTCTGCTTACATTGGAAGAGGTAATCCGCTAATGCAATTCTTCGCGCGCAGCTAATTCCGCAAAGTGAGCAAATGGTAGCGACCAGCGACTAGCCTAGTCTAGCGCGGACGGTGCAGAATTTCAGTCCCTAAACCCGGTTCGGTCCTCTTTATTTTTTCTTCGGGGAGAGAAAAATCAATACCTACTGCTGTCAGCCCCCGTTTCTCCTAGCTAAATTACTGGGAGAGGTTTGCACAAAGTAGAGTCTAGAGGGCGATTCAACGAAGCGTGGCCCCCCTACGGATAACGTTAACTTTAACGTGCTCAGGGGCTCCCTCACTATCTTAGCCTCACGCAAATATTCGCGTCAATGTCAGCAATAAGAAAATCTCGTAAAATTGCAGTCAGTTTCTTTTCAGAAATAATATTTCTCCTAATAAATAATATTTATGAAAAAAAAACATTTATGTTTTTAAGTTTAGTTTTAATATTATTAATTTTATTCATCCTCTGCCTACACAATCTCATTTTGACATAATGTGTTCTGTCGACAATAAGAAAATCACTCAAAATTGCTGTCATTTTCGGTTCAAAATTAATATTTCACTTAATAAATAATAGTTTTTATAATTTTTATTTATTTTAACTTTAGTTTTAAACTATCCACTTTATTCACCCTCCTCCTACCCAATCTTATTCTTATATAATATGTTCTGTCTACGATTAAAAAATCTCTAAAAATTGCAATCAGTCTCTTCAAAATTAATATTTCTCGGGATAAATAGTTTTTTTTAATTAATTTATTTTAACTTTGGTTTTCATACATCAATTTTATTCGCCCTCCGCCTACCTATTCACATTTTTACATATTACATTCTTTTAATAATAAGAAAATCTCTTTAAGTTACAGTCAATTTGTTTTCAAAAATAATTATTTCTCCAGCTAAGTAATAGTTTTGAAAAAATCTTATATATTTTAAATTCAGGTTTAATAAATCAATTTTTGTACCCTCTTCATATCCAACCCCATTCATATATTTCACATATCAGGTTCAAAATTTAAGAGCATTTAAAACTGAAAATTTTGAATTTATTGTGGTGAAAAATGATAAAATATTGAATTTACAAATTTCAAAATCACAGCTTCCAAAGCACAAAAATTAACAAATTTCTTTGGTAAAAATCAAGAGTTTTATATTTAGAGCAATGTCAATTTCGTAGATTAAAAATGAAACTTTAAAAATCTTACGAACAAAGAGACGACTGAAAAATCCCGAAAAATAAAATTCGAGAGTAATAAACTTTCCAAAAAATAAAAATAACAAATTGTAAAATTCCCAAATAATAAAATTGCCGAAATATAACATTCCCCAAATTGAAAATCCCCGAATAATAAAATTTAGGACAGTTTATAAACCCGTCAGAAAATTGCTGAATTATAAAATATTTGAATCGTAAAATTCAAGAAATTAAACAATTACAATTTTTTATAAATAAATTTTATTGATTGCAGTGTAAAAATTCGTCAACTCAGTAGCTGCAGGCTAAATTCTCATTTTTTTAACTTGAAACTTGGATTTTTTGACAACTTCTAGATTCGATTTAGATTCGATTTTTTCGAACGCTTTTTGTATTTTTTTCAAATTCTATGCAGATTAAAAAAATGCATCACCCAGAAATATTTTATTTAAAAATATTGTTATTTCAAATTCAAACCATTTTCAAAATTAAAAAAATTTTAAATAATTAAAAAAATAATATTTCATCATTGTAGTTGTAATCAATTAGATATATTTATAAAAAATTGCAATTGTTTCATTTCTTGAATTTTCTAATTCGGATATTTTATAATTTCTGCAATTTTCTGTCGGGTAATTTATCATTTGGGAATTTTTAATTGGGTAATATGGTAAACTGTCTGTTCTCTAAACTCCTTTAATACTTTAAATTTTAAAAATTCCAATAAAATCCCTTAAATTGTATGCATTCCTTGAATCCCCCTTAATACTCTTAAATCCTTAAAATTCTTTGAATTCCTTGAATTCTCGAAGTTTCTTAAATTATTAAAATTCCTTGAATATTTTTAATTCCCTAAATTCCTTTAATATCTTGAATTCTTGGGAAATTTTGAATTTTGTGTGCTCCTGGATTTCTCTAAATATCATAAAATCCTTGAATATTCTGATTTTTTTAATTCTTAGAATTTTCTAAATTCCTGAAATGATTTGAATTCTTTGAATTCCTGAATTCTTCTAATCTTTAATTTCCTTAATTTCTTAATTAGCTAAATCATTTTTATTCATTTTTTAACATAAAGTCACTCTGGTCATTTTTAAAATTTAAAATAGTACTTTAATCACTAAAATAGGAAATTTTTGAATTCATTTGTATTCCTTTCCATTCGTTTCCATTTATCTCAATTCAATGAAATTTTCTCGAATTTTAACAATTTTGTTCTATTCACTTGAATTATTTTTAATTTGTCTTTATTGTTTATAAATTGAACAAATTTTTTTTTTAATTCCTCAAATTCTTCTAATTTCAATTTAATTTCACTAAAATCAATGTAATACTTTTTTCGAATTATTCGAGTTCAATTGGAATTCACCCTAAAATATTATTAGTTTAAAATGTATTCTTTTAAATTCACTCAAGGTGTTACAATTTAACCTATATTTTTTAAGTCGCTTGAATTTTTTTATTCCAACTAATTCTACTCAATTAACTGTTCTTCGTGTGTGTGTTTTTTTAAAATTAATCCTAAGGTCTCTTAACCTCAACTTAAATTTGTAGGAATTCCATTAAATTGTTTTGAATTTTTTTTAATTCGTTCCAAATTTACTAAATTCAGTAATTTTTCTACAAATATTTTTTAATTATTTTCAATTCACAAAATTCGACATATTTCTTTAAATTCGCTCGAAATTTATTAAAATTCAATGGACTTTAAATTTTTATTTTTGTATTGAAGTAAATTCTCTTGAATTTTCCTTGAATTTTGTTCACTTCCAGTTTACGAAATTCAATGCAAATATTTAAATTTTCAAAATTTTCAAAAATTTTTCTAATTTCACAACAGTTCAATAGAAATCAGTTGAATATTTTCGATTAACAATTTTTTTCTTCGTCTTTAATTTTAATTAATTAGAAATTCTACCCGAATTCATATTAATTTATCTTCAACTCTTTAATTTTTTTATTGTGCTTGAATTCTCTTAAAATTCATCTGCATTCTCTTAATTACAGTTGAATTCTTCTTAATTCACTCAATCCTACTCATTTAAATGGATTTAAAGAAAATTATTGTTTTTTTTATTTATCCTGAAATATATTAAACTCACCTTCAATTCTAAGGCATTTACTCAAATTCTTTTGAATTTCATCGAATTCTTATCATTTCATTCATTCTAATGGAAATTTGTTTATTAAAATTTTTTTTTATTCTATCCTTTCAAATTTTTATAAACTTAATTTTCTCTTAAATTTCCTTGAATTTTAAATTCACTCCAAGTTCACTAAAAAACAGGAGAAATATTTCAGAATTTTTAAATTGTGTTTAACTTGAGTTTGAATTCATTTGTAATTCCCCATGAATTCTTATTAGTTTGAAATGTATTCTTTTAAATTCTCCCGAATTTAATCCACCTAATTCTACTCAACTCACTGATCTTTGCGCGTGTGTGTTTTTTTTTAAATTAAGCCTGAGGTCTTTTAACCTCAACTTGAATTTTTTGGAATTCCATCAAATTGTTTTGAATTTTTTTCAATTAATTCCAAATTTAATGAATTCAGTCATTTTTCTACAAATATTTTTTTATTGTTTTCAATTAACAAAATTCGATATATTTCTTTTATTCAGTCTAATTTTATTATAATTCAATTGGCTTCCAATTCTGTTGAATTTTCCCTGAATTCTGTTCACTTCCTGTTCAGGAAATTCAATGAAAATTCTTAAATTTTCAAAATTTTTTCTAATTTTACAACAGTTTATCGGAAATCGGATGAATATTTTGGATTAAGATTTTTTTCGTCTCAAATTTGAATTAATTAGAAATTCTACTCAAATTCACATTAATTTATTTTAAATTCTTTAACTTTTAATTGTCCTTAAATTCTGTTAAATTCATCTGAATTCTTATAAATACAGTTGAATTCTTCTTAATTTACTCAATTCTACTCATTTATATGCATTTAAAAGAAATTATTGTTTTTTTTTATTTATCCTGAAATACTTTTATCTTACCTTAAATCCTAAGACATTTCATCAAATTCTTTTGAATTTCATCTAATTCTTCTCATTTCACTCATTCCAATTGAAATTTTTTTAGTAACAAAATTTTTTTTTATTTCATACTTTCAAATTTTTATGAACTTAATCAATGTCTCTTAAATTCTCTTGAATTCCTAATTCACTCCAAGTTCACTAAAAAAGGAGAAATATTTCCGAATTTTTAAATTATGTTCAACTCGAATTTTAATTCATTTGTAATTATTGAATGAATTCTTGAATTCATTCCCATGAATTCTTATTAATTTAGCTTTAATTATATTAATTTTTTAAAATGCTTTTTAGCTTTTTTGATTTTAAACTGCTGCTGAAATCTTTTTAATTGACTTGAATTTTTATACAATCTATCAAATTTTCTTGAATTCCCATTAATTCCACTAATTTCACTCCAATTTTACTGAAATCAGTGGAATATTTTGGATTTTTTAGTTATCTTGAATTTTTATGAATTTTATCGAATTCTTCTCAGTTCCCTTAAATTTCTCTAGATGCACTCAAATTTACTTTAATTTTTTTTTAATCTTCTTCCAATGCACTCAAATTATAATGCATTTGTTTCAATTCTATTCTTTCAAATTTATATGAACCTAATCAAAACCTCTTAAATTTTTTAGAATTCTCTTAAGTTCGTTTCAACTTTATTGAAATCAGTGGAATATTTCAGATGTTTTAAATTACGTCTAAATTAAATTTGAAATTATTTGCGATTCATTATGAATGCTTATTAATTTTTTTGAACTCTCTGGATTCTGTTAATTTTTTAACTGTTTTTGAATTCCTTATAATTGACTTGAATTTTTATAAATACACTCCATTCTACTCAGATAAATTAAATTAAAAGAACCTTTTTTTAAATTTATGCTGAATTCTTTTCAATTCACCTTGAATTCTTACACATTTGATCGAATTCCCTTTTCTCTTTAATTTTACTGAAATAAATGGAATATTTTAAGTTTTTCAAATGAATGTCAAGATTAATTCGAATTTACTTACAATTCACCATTATTCTTATTAGTTTATTTACCCAATTATGATCAAGCAAATTATTATTTTTTAAGTTATCCTTTTTTTAAATCACCTTAAATTCTTAGTAAGTTCATAAAATTCGTTTAAATCTCCTTTAATTCTTCTACATTTATTCTTATCTTCTTAAAATCAGTGGAATATTTTGAATTTTTTTTATTCACTTAATTTTTTTTAATTCACTTTGAATTTGTATGAATTTTTTCTAGTTTTTTTCATTTCCCTTAAATTCCACTAAATTTATTCGAATTTTATTTAAATAATTTTTTTATCATTTATCCTGAATTTTTTGGAATTCACCTATGGAGTTGTTATAAAATTCGCGGAACTATTTAGAACTTCTTTAAAAAAAAAACAATACTTGTCACTTTTTCAGGTTAAATGGGCTACTTTTTCTTTTTTTTGAATGCAAATTAGTGATATATTCTTTGACATTTTTAACAGTAATATTTTTTTTAATCTTTAGTATTACTCCTGTCGTACTAAAAAATATATCGAAAACTGCTACAATTTGAGTACTGCAAATCGAGTTGAAAATAAAAAAATATTTACAGATGCAATAAAATTAATTGATTGTTATAAAAAGAGGTTTGTGAACTATATTTCTCTCTATTTTCTGAAAAGTCTCATATATTTTCTGAATTGTTCTGATCGTTTCGGTTCAAAGATTCATTTATCTTGTTATTTTAAGAATGAGATTGTCTGGGTATTTATCAGCTATATATTTCCGAGACTCAGTTTATTTTTTTACGTAGGTGTAAAAGTGATTAGTATTAAAACTGCATACGGGGTCCTATCTTTATTTGCATATCTGCTTTTCTCGCACTATACTCTTTTTTATTGTATTTACGCAAATCTTTAACAAAAGAAAATTAAACTTTTTTTTTTAAACAGCAACTTGAAAATTAAAATTTATAGAATTTTTCAGAAATTAAATAATTTATTTAAAAAACTTATCCAGTTTCGGGAAAATAGATTTGGCAGCTGATTATCACAAAGTAACAACACTTTAAAAACGCTCGGCTGCGGATTGCGATAAAAAATGTAATCTTCAATTTAGCTAAAAATAAAACTTAATTTCTAGATATTGAGTATCTAGAGACAGTTAAAAAATGCTTCTTTAAAAAAGTAAGTGATATTTTTTATTTAAAATTAATTTTATTAAAATAAAAACGTAACTATTCCATTTTTGTTTAAAATTTATCTTTTCCCCAAAAACTTAACCTTCTTAATTGAAAATTCATAAGGTTGTTTTAAAATTTAAATATTCTTGAAAAATTAATCCTAATTAGTTTCAAATTTTTACTGCAAATTTAACTATTCTAAGTTGCAAAATAAACCATGAATTCCCTAAAATACTTGATAGAAGCTCATATATTTAGTTTTAAATTTATTTCTTTGATTAAAACAATTTTTTTTATCAAACAGTAATTTTTAAATTTAAAACTGAACTGTTCTATTTTTTGTAAAAAAAAAATTTTTTCATAGAAATATGATCTTCTTGCTTAAAAATTCATCTATTTGGTTTGAAATTGGGAGGACTAAAAAATCCCGAAAAATAAAATTTCCCTTACTGTAAAATTCCCTATTTGAAAAATTCACGAATAGATAAATTTCCATATAATAAAATTACCAAATTCAAAAGTTCCCGAATAATCAAATTTCTGATGCCTAAAATTCCCGAGAAATAAAATTCCAGAATAGGAAAATTCCCCAAAAATACAATTCCCAAATTAAAACATTGTCAAATGATAAAATTCACGACACTTTAGTATCTTACCGAATTAAAAAATTATCGAATAATAACATTCTCAGAGAGAAAATTGCCGAATTATGAAATATTTTTAATTCCATGATTTCATACTGAAATTTCAAAAATATAACAATTTCAAAATGTTCAAAATTCAAAAATAGAGTATAAGTGTTAAAATTGAATCATTTAGAGTTCAAAAAATTAAAATTGTATTACTTTCAATTACAAGAATTCAAAATTGTGTAAGTTGAAATTAAAACGTTTTGAATTTAATTCGAAGCTATTAAAATTTGACAATTTAAAATAGAAAACTAAATTGAATATTTCAAAGTCAAATCTTCTGAAATACTAGAATATTTCATTTTTCTTACATTACAAAAATTTTATTTAATTTTTCTGAAGAAACTTTCAATATAAAGCCCGATTTTTAATAAAAACTTTAAAAATTATAAAATCTCTTCTGAGGAATATTGAAAATTAAATTAAATCGAACATTCTTTAAATTCAATAGAATTACTATTCGTCAAGAATAAATAATAAGCAATACATTTTAAGTTAATTTAAATCTTTTAAAAATTAGAAAATTTCAAATTATTCATTATGATCTTCAAAATTCAACTATTTTAATTTATTTGTAAAAATAAAATAACAACAAAATTGTTAACTTTTTACTGTCAACTCGTGTAATTTTTAACAGTTAATCCAGAATTATTATTCATTCTTGAAATTTCCCAAATTCTTGCGAATTTCAAATTATTAATTCGTTTTGTTTTTTGATTAAAATTTTTTTTCTTTTTAACCGAAAAGTTAACTATTCCATTGGCAGTTGAAAATGTATCGATTTTTCTTGGAAATTTAAATAATTTGCTAGACACTTCATGCATTTTGTTAAAACTTGGTCTTTTTATAGAAAATTGTTGCACTTGGTTGAACATTGAACTATTTGGTTGAAAATACATTTATTTGCTAAAAATTGGTATTTGTAAATAAATATTTTATTTTTTAGTATAAGATACAACTGTTAGGTTAAAATAATATATTTTTAATAATTTGTATTTTTCATAGATAATTATTCCTCTGGGTTAAAAATTGAACTATTTAATTGTAAATTTATTTTAAAATTCTTCTTTTTTGTAAACAATTAATTTTTTGTAGTTAAAATTACAACTGTTTGCTTGAAAATTATTCTGATTGAATTGGGCAATAAATTTTTTGTAATTCATATTTTTTTACACTGAATTGTTTTTTATGAAAAATAAAAATACTTTTTGTTAAAATATGAAGTGAAAATCAAATAATTTTTTTAATTCTTTTTTTTCGGTTAAAAATTAATTTTTTTAACAGTAAATTAACTATTCCAGTTTTGCTTGTAAAATTGAAAATTGAAGATTTGAATGTTTTGTTTAATTAAAAGTAAATTTCTTGTTGTTGAAAATTTAACTATTTTATTGAAAAATGGTTTTGATTTTGGTTGAAAATTCCTTCTCTAAGTAGAAATTTAAATATTCTATGTTTGGTTTCAATTTATCTTTTTAGATCAAAATTTTTCTTGTTGCTGAAAATTAAGCTAATTTGTTAATATTTTTGTTTATTTGTTACAAATTTATTTTTCTAACTTAAAATGGAACTATTCTATTTTTCATTGAAAATTTATATTTTTGGTGGAAAATTCATCTTGTGAGTCGAAAATTCAATTATTTGGTTAAAAATATATTTTATAGGTTTAAGATTCATAATTTAGTCTCAAATTTATTTCTTTAATTAAAAATTGATTTATTCCGTTTTTTGTGAAAAACTAATCTTTTCTGATAAAAATTTAACTATTTATCCTATTTTACTTTCATATAAAAATTCACTAGTTTCATTTAAAATTGAACTATTCTATTTTTAGTAGAAAATTTATCTTTTCAGGGTGGAAATTCATCTACTTTATTTAAACTTTGTCTTTTGTGGTGGATAATTCACCTGTCGTTTTAGACATTTAACTTTTTAGCTAAACATTCTTTTTTTTGTTGGAGATTCATTATTTAGTTTAAGATATCCTTTACTTGGTTAAAAATTTAACCATGTTTCGAAAAACCGTTTTTTTCAATTTAAAATTTATTTTGAAGGTGAAAATGTAACTGAAAAATCTTTCTTATTGAAAATTCAAGACTTTATTTTTAAATTCCTCTTTTTGGTTTTAACACTAATCTGGTTTGGTTGAAAATTCAACCAAGGTATTAAAAAATCGTATTGTTTTGATTTAATTAGACTGTTTTTGATTAAAAATTGAAATATATTTTGTTTGAACATTAACTATGACATTTTTGTTAAGAAATAATATTTTTGGGTCGAAGATTCATCACTTTGGTTGAGAATTTAACTATTTTGTTGAAAATTCCTTTTCTCTTGGTTTGTCGTTAATTGTTTTGGATGCAAACTTATTAAATTCTATATGACGGTTGCAGCTAAATGTATTGAAAATATAGTTTTAAAAAATGATATTAGCATTGTTAATCTTGTGGGTATAAATTTGTTCTCATACCTAAAAAAATTTAGAACTTAAAAAAAAATAGACAATTTATCAGGTAAAATCTGTAACAAAAATAATACATTTTTTCTGTAGCAGAGTGCGAGGCTTGCAATAATAAACGTTAAATTTCATATACAGTAATAATATCTCATTTAAATTATTATTATTCAAGCTTTAGAATTAAGCTTATAATAAGCTACCACAACAACAAGCTGTCAAGAAAACAAGAGGATTTTCTCTGGGAGTGGAATGCGCGATTTGCAATAATAAACTTTAATTTTTCTATTTACCAATAAAATCTTATTTAGGGTGTTACAAATCTAGAATTAAGACCCAAAAACGAGCTTAAATTATCATTTAATAAAAACAAGCCATACCATTTTTTAGACGGGAGTGCGAGCTTTGCAATAATAAATATTAATTCTTCTATTTAGTAATAACATATCATTAGGTTATTATAAATTTTTATTTACGGCCCAAAAACTGACTTAAGACAAGGAATAACAAAAACAAGCCATAACAAAAAGAAATTTTTTCTGTGACGAGAGTGCGATGTTTGCAATAATAAAAATTAATTCTTCTATTCAACAATAACATCTCATTTAAGTTATTACAAATCTAGCTTCAAGATAAAAAACGAACTTAAATTATCGTATAATGAAAACAAGCAATACAAAAAATATTTTTCTCTCATGGGAGTGCAAGGTTTGCAATAATAATCATTAATTCTTCTATTTAGCAATACAATCTCATTTAGGTTATTATAAATCCAGCTTTAAGGCATAAAAACGCGCTTAAATTAATATACATCAAAAAGAAGAGATAAAATAAGATTTTTTTCTGTCAGAGGAGTTCGAGGTTTGTAATAATCAACTTTAATTTTGTTATTTAACAATGACATCTTATTTATTATAAATCTAGTTTCAAGATCCAAAAATGGGCTTAAATTATTATATAACCAAAACAAGAAATTGTTTTGTGTTCGGAAAGTGCGGGGCTTGCAATCATAAACATTAATTCTTTCATTTAGCAATAACATCTCATTTAAGTTGTTATAAATCCAGCTTTAAGTCAAAAAAACTGGCTTAAATTAATATGCAAGAAAAACAAGCCATAAAAAAAAGAATTTTTTTCTGTCAGAGGAGATCGAAGTTTTCAATAAACCACTTTGATTTTCCTATTTAGCAATAAAATTTCATTTTAGTTATTACAAATCTAAATTTAAAATCCAAAAATGGGCTTAAATTAATATATAACAAAAACAAGAAATTGTTTTTTGTGAGGGGAGTGCGTGGTTTAAATTAATAAACGTCAATTTTCCTATTCAGCCATAACATCGCATTTCAGTTATTTTTCTCTTTAAAAAAAAGAGAAGGCAACTGTTTACAAAAGACGGGGCTTATTGAAAAGTGTTAAAATAAATATCTAGCATGAGCATTGTCTTAAGGCGCTTATGTTCTTAATGCTAGGTTTCGAGCGCTTTACAGGCGAAGCCCAGTAATAAAGAATCCATATAATAACATCTAATAACAGGTATAGTAGTAATTCCGATACATGCTTGAGAGCGAATTCCCGTGTCCTACGCAGGACGAACGGAAAACATTAAATGTTCATGGCCTCGGGGCAATTTACGATTCGTGGTTAAAAGTCAAGGATTGTATTCCTTAATCCCCACCTCTTCTTTTTCCTCCCACTCCTTTCTCTTTCTCTCGTTCCTTGCATGGTATCACGCTCTGATGCTTTTACATTAACTTTACCCACAGCTATCGAAAAGCCCCACTTACCACCAATCATCGAATTTTAACTTAAAGATAAACAATTTATTATGTTTTTCCTTTTTTTTCAAAGTTCAAAGGAAGAATACCGTTTACTACATTTTTACGATATTACAGGAGACATCAAATGTCTTTAAAAATTGAATTTTTGATTAAAAACAAAATTAGAACGTTTTTTAAACTTTAGACTGCAATAACAATTTCAATATTTAATCTTTTCAAAGTAAGAATTAGCTTTGTAGCTATTAGGATCCTGAATTAATAAAAAAAGATTAATTAAAGAATATTATTAGGTTTTGAAAAAATTGAGTTCTTTATTTCTCTGTAAATGCACGTCTGGACATAACAAAACAATTTTGGACGGTGATAAAAAATCAAATTTCTAATTTAAACATAAAAGTTGGAATCAAATTTTTAGCTATTGAGATGCTGAACTGACATAACAAAATTTGATAAAAATGTAGTATTCTGTTTTGAGAAAGTAGGGAAGAAGTTTTTTTTCGTTTAAAGGGGCACGTTTTCTCAAATTTTGATGTTGATCAAAAATTTAATTTCAATTAAAAAAGGAGCACTCTTCACTTTGATTATTGAGATGCTGAATTTACACAAAAAAGTTTGATTAAAATGTAGTGTTTTGTTTTTAGGAAGTAGAGAGGAAGTTTTTTGTTTGTTTGAGGGACACGTTTTCTCAAAACTGGCCGGTGTTCAAAAATTCATTTTTCAATTAAAAAATAAATAAATAAGAATACACTTTTTAATTATTGAGTTGCTGAATTCACACAAAAAAGTTCCATTAAAAAATTGTAATACGCTTTGAGAAGGTCGAGAAGTTTTTTCGCTTGAGGAGCTTGTTTTCTTAAATTTTTCCGATGACAAAAAATTCAATTCTCAATTTAAAAAGAAAAAAAGAAAATATACTTTTAAGCTATTCTCATGCTGAACTGACACAAAAAGTTTGATTAAAATGTAGTATACTGTTTTGAGAAAGTAGAGAGGAAGTTTTTTGTTGTTTAAGGCGCAAGTTTTCTCAAATCTGGATGGTGACAAAAAAACCAATTTTCAATATAAAGAAAAGTGAGAAACCATTTTTAATCTATTGAGATGCTGAATTGACATAGGAAAGTTCCATTAAAAAATTGTAATACGCTTGGAGAAAGTCAAGAAGTTTTTTTCGCTTGAGGGGCACGCTATCTTAAATTTTGCCGACGACAAAAAATTCAATTTAAAAAAAGTTAAACTCCACTTTTTAGTTTCTGAGATGCTGAATTAACACCAAAAGTTTGATTAAAATGTAGTGTTCTGTTTTGAGAAAATAGAAAGGAATTTTTTTCCTTTGAGGGGCACGTTTTCTCAAAACTGGCGGGTGACAAAAACTCCAATTTTCAATATAAAGAAAAGTGAGAATCCATTTTTTAACTATTGAGATGATGAAATGACACAGAAAAGTTCCATTAAAAAATTGTAATACGCTTTGAGAAAGTCGAGAAGTTTTGTTCGTTTGAGGAGCAAGTTTTTCTCAAATCTGGCCGGTGACAAAAGATCCAATTTTCAATTTTAAAAAAGTGAGAATCCACTCTTTAGCTATTGAGATAATGAATTGACAAAAAAACCTTCATTAAAATGTAGTGTTCTGTTTTGAGAAAGTAGAGAGGAAGTTTTTTTTCGTTTGAGGGGCACGTTTCCTCAAATCTGGCGGGTGACAAAAACTCCAATTTTCAATATAAAGAAAAGTGAGAATCGATTTTTTAACTATTGAGATGATGAAATGACACAGAAAAGTTCCATTAAAAAAATTGTAATACGCTTTGAAAAGGCGAGAAGTTTTTTTCGTTTGAGGAGCAAGTTTTTCTCAAATCTGGCCGGTGACAAAAAATCCAATTTTCAATTTTTAAAAAGTGTGAAACTATTTTGAAGCTATTGAGATGCTGAAATCACGCAGAAAAGTTCCATTAGAAAATTGTAATACGCTTTGAAAAGGCGAGAAGTTTTTTTCGTTTGAGGAGCAAGTTTTTCTCAAATCTGGCCGGTTCCAAAAAATCCAATTTTCAATTTTAAAAAAGTTAAAATCCACTTTTTAGTTTCTGAGATGCTGAATTAACACCAAAAGTTTGATTAAAATGTAGTGTTCTGTTTTGAGAAAGTAGAGAGGAAGTTTTTTTCTTCGTTTGAGGGGTACGTTTCCTCAAATCTGGCGGGTGACAAAAACTCCAATTTTCAATATAAAGAAAAGTGAGAATCGATTTTTTAACTATTAAGATGATGAAATGACACAGAAAAGTTCCATTAAAAAAATTGTAATACGCTTTGAAAAGGCGAGAAGTTTTTTTCGTTTGAGGAGCAAGTTTTTCTCAAATCTGGCCGGTGACAAAAAATCCAATTTTCAATTTTTAAAAAGTGTGAAACTATTTTGAAGCTATTGAGATGCTGAAATCACACAGAAAAGTTCCATTAGAAAATTGTAATACGCTTTGAAAAGGCGAGAAGTTTTTTTCGTTTGAGGAGCAATTTTTTCTCAAATCTGCCGGTGACAAAAAATCCAATTTTCAATTTTAAAAAAGTTAAAATCCACTTTTTAGTTTCTGAGATGCTGAATTAACACCAAAAGTTTGATTAAAATGTAGTGTTCTGTT
>NC_046662.1:48019552-48048107 GCF_010883055.1 Belonocnema kinseyi | reverse complement strand
CTGAATTAACACCAAAAGTTTGATTAAAATGTAGTGTTCTGTTTTGAGAAAGTAGAGAGGAAGTTTTTTTTCGTTTGAGGGGCACGTTTCCTCAAATCTGGCTGGTGACAAAAACTCCAATTTTCAATATAAAGAAAAGTGAGAATCCATTTTTTAACTATTGAGATGATGAAATGACACAGAAAAGTTCCATTAAAAAAATTGTAATACGCTTTGAAAAGGCGAGAAGTTTTTTTCGTTTGAGGAGCAAGTTTTTCTCAAATCTGGCCGGTGACAAAAAATCCAATTTTCAATTTTTAAAAAGTGTGAAACTATTTTGAAGCTATTGAGATGCTGAAATCACAAAGAAAAGTTCCATTAGAAAATTGTAATACGCTTTGAAAAGGCGAGAAGTTTTTTTCGTTTGAGGAGCAAGTTTTTCTCAAATCTGCCGGTGACAAAAAATCCAATTTTCAATTTTAAAAAAGTGAGAATCCACTCTTTAGCTATTGAGATAATGAATTGACAAAAAAAACCTTGATTTAAATGTAGAATTCTGTTTTGAGAAAGTAGAGAGAAAGTTTTTTTCTTCGTTTGAGGGGTACGTTTTCTCAAAACTGGAAAATCTGGAAATACAAAATTTTAAGTATTGAATTGTTAAATTGATTGAAAAAAAGTGTATTAAGAAATATGATAAGGTTTCGAGAAAATAAAGGGAAGTTTTTTTCCGTTTTCCGCTTAGACGTGATGAAAAATCGATTTTCAATTGAAAAAAAAGAAGTGAGAATTAGTTTTGCTGCTATTGATCTTCTGTATCAATACAAAAAAGTTTGATTGCAAAATAATATTATATGTTTTTAAAATGTGGAGGTAAACTTTTTTACGCTTGAGGGGCACATTTTCTTAAATTTAACTAATGATAATAAATATAATTTTGAATTAAGAAAAAAGATGGTTAAAAAAGTGATTAGGATTCGCGAAACTGGAGGGGGAATTTAATTGAAAAATATTCTTATATTTCAAAAAAATGGAGAAGGCATTTATTCCATTTCGCAACTATTGAGTTGCTGAATCGACGCAAAAAAGTTTAATTAAAAAAATGCTACGTTTTGAGAAAATAAAGGAAAGTTTTTTTCAATTACAGGACACGTCTTTTTAAATTTGGCCAGTTATTAAAAAATCGAATTTTCAATTTTAAGAAAAAGTTTATATATTCTTTTTGAATATTGAATTGCGAAACCGATACAAAAAATGTCGATTAAAAAATATTATGTTTCGAGAAAGTGGAGGGGGAATTTTCGTTCGCTGGGAGCGCACTGTTGGATGTGATAGAAAAAAATTTGAATCGTGATAAAAAATCCGATTTTCAATTTACTAGAAAATTATAATAAAAAAAAATGATTGAAAAATGAGATTAAACATGAAAAAAATAGTTTCTTCAGGAGGTGTGCTTCCTAATAAGTAATTTTAATTCTAAAAATTTATTTCTAAATGAAAACCTGTTTAAAAATAAGAAAGTTTAATCTATTTATATCTTTATTAAATCAGCAATTTTATCTCACGATACAATTTATTTTTTAATATTTCTAAACATTATTAATAAAAGAGAAGATTTTTATTGAAAAGTTTTTTCTAATATTGCCTGCAAACTAAAAAAGTGTTCAAACATACGACCAATTTTTTTTAATAGATATTCAAAAGTTTAAAAAAGTTTCGGTAATAATTTAAATCCTAAAAAGTTTTTGAAAAATATATAACAAAATGTAGGTTTTTGAAGATTTCTTAAAAGAAGTTTTTTTAGAATTTTGAAAGAGAAAGAAACGTTTTTTTAAATATTTCTGGGAAAATTTCAATTGATTTTTCACTTTGCAAAATAAATTTTTAAACAATATTGAATATAATTTTAAGCATTCGAAACGATTTCCTAAAATTTTGATAAAGGAAGGAGATTTCATTGCAAAAATACAACATTTTAGAAAAAATTCTGGTAAGTTTAAAAATTATTTAGAAGTTTTAAAAAGACGAAAAAATATTTTTAAATTTAAAAAGATTTATAAAAATTAAAGACATAATATAGATTTCAAGATTTTCAATTTTTTTTTTTAAATTAGTTTTTATTAAAAAATTGAAAATAATTTAAAATTTTTTTAATGAATTCTAAAAATAATGAACAAATGTGCAAAACTTATTTGTTTGTTCTTTTTTTAATCAAAAAATGAAAAGAACTCTAAATATTTTAAACAAAACTTAGATTTTTAAATATTTTAAAACAACATTTTTAAGCTTTAAGGATTTTAAAAGGTTTAAAAAAAAACTGAAAACAATTAAGTAATCTCTTTTGCTAAAGATTTCCTGCTTTTTTTTGTCAAAAAATTCAAATGTTTCATTGAAACTTATTCTTTTTTTGCGAAGGATTCAACCATTTTGTTTTATTTTTATAATTTTTTTTTATGAATTCGTCTCTTTTTTATTTAAAATTGATGTATTTTGTTGAAAATTATTATTTTTGGGGAATAGGTAATTTTTTCGGCCGAAAATTCATCTTTTTGTTAAAAATTAATCTTTTTAGAATTTAACTTTTTTTATTTTTAATAGAAAATAAATGGTCTTGATAGAAAAGTCTTTTCAAGTTTCAAATTAACTTTTTTGTTGAGAAAGGAAATATTCTGTATAAAATTGATCTTTTTGGTTAAAAATTCTACTATTTGGTTGAAAATGAACTTTTTTGTTGAAGTTTTATTCTGGCATATCTGAAATCTTCCAAAATGTTTTTTTTATTTTCTCAAGAATTTTAAAAATATTATATTTAAATAACTCAAAATAATAAACAATCATAACATTAAAAATAAAAAGTTATTGGAAACTCGTATTCTGTATTAAAAGTTGTTAGTCATTTTAAAAAAGTGATTATAAATTTCTTATTTTCTTTATTTAAATAAAATGTTTAAATAACTTCTAAACGGTTTTCATTAACGTTATTTGTTCTTAATAATATTGAGTTATCCTTTAAGATTTTAAAATAAGATCCAATAATAAATATATTCAATTAATTTTTGATTTATGGAACCAAACGTTTTTGGCACACCGCAAAATTATTATAATAAAAAGATGATTTTGAATGAAACAAAAATTTAATTAATTAATTTTCACTTAAATTCATAATTGCGTAATTAATCTATTAAAAAATAGTTATAAAATAATAATTGAAACCAAAATCAGCGGTGGCCTTCGTAAATTAATTTATTATTTCTGCAAAATAATTAAATTTCGTAAGTAATGAAAATTAAGATGTTAAAAATATTTTTTTACAATGTATTATTCAACCTATCATTATAAACCATAATGTTGCAATCTACACTCTATACTCGAGAGCGGTTTCTTTGAAGTGTAATTGCGCAAATCCGTGTTGAACAAAATTTACATGCGGGAGATAAATGTTGGTGATATTCAAAATGATCGAGGGCACCAAGTTCATGCGTCACAGTGACATGCTCACGTTAAAAAAAATATTATCCACGAATGAATAAATTCTACTTCAATTATTATTAGTGTAAGACCGAAAATAAAAATTTAATACCAAAGGCACTTCAAAAAATAAATTATGTGATAGGAAATTTGAAATAATTTGCAATAAAAATCAATCACTGAGGATTACTGAAAATAACATGCAATCACAGGAAATCACTTTCCCAGTAATAATTTTTAATAACAATCAATTACTGGAAATTGTAGGAAACCACTTGTATTCGCTGAAAATCACTTGCAGTCACCAGAATGAATAATTAAAAATTATTTGCAATAACTCGCAATCACTGGTACATTATAGAAATGATTGAAAATCACTTTCAATTACAAGAAATAATTTGCAAGCATTTGCAATAATGCTCGATAGTTGGAAATCACTTATAATAATGAGCGTTAATTTGAAATAATTTACAATAGTGCTCAATCACTTAAAATTACTGTAAATCATTTTCGATTACAAGAATTTTCACAGATTTTAAATGATTTAAAAAGATTTCATTTGGTTTTGCAGGATTTTAAGAGATTTCTAAATATTTAATGTAGTCACCAGCAATTATTGAAAAATATTAACAATAAGAGCTTTCAAATGATTTCAGAAAATTTAAATAGATTTGCAAAAATTTTTATGGATTTTAATAGATTTTCAGAGATATGAAGGCTTTTTTAGTCCTTTTAAGTGATTTTAACTAATTTTAATGGCTTTTAAATGATTTTTGTGGATTTAACAGTTATTATAAAATTTAAGAAATTTTAAGGGATTTCTACAAACTTTAAAGGAATATAAGATATTTGTGTAGGATTTAAGAGATTTTAAGAGTTTTTGAAGATTTCCATGGAATTAAGAGGATTTTAAAGAATTTACGCACGATTCAAAAAAATTTTCAGGGATTTAGAAAGTTTAAAAAAAAAAGGTAATTTTTGTAATCTGTTATTTTTAAACAATTATTAAAAATTCATTATTTAATATTATTTCTGGTGATTGAAAGTAATTTTAATTGATTGATAGTGATTAAAATCATTTGCAATAATGCTCAATCACGTTTCATAGCGCTCAATCACTGCAAATTACTCAGAATCACTTTAAATCACTGGAGAATACTGGAAATCACTTTCTACAATTGAAAATTAATTTGCAACCACCGGCAATAAATTCAAATTCTTAGCAGTGGCTCTCAATCACTGGAGATGACTAAAAATCACATGCAATCACTGAAAATCACTTGCAATCACTAGCAATAACTTTAGATTATTTGCAATAACGCTAAATTACCGAAAATTACTAGAAATTACTGGAAATCAATTTCAATCACCAACATTCTTTTTAAAAAATTTGCAATGATGGTTGATCGCTGTAAATTATGAAAAAATATCGTGCAATTATTGAAAATCACTTTTAGTAACAGGAATTCATAAAAAATCATTTTCAATAATGCTCAATTACTAGAAATCATGTTTGAAAGGCATTGTTCCGAGAATGAATTTAAAGTTATAAAATTAAAACAACTTGACTTTTCACTATTAATTATTATTTTTCAATAAAAATTTAGAACAATCATTTTTAACCCAATAAAAACTTTTTCACCACCTTAAGATTCAAAATTTTTAAAAAATCTGGATGACTGAAAAATCCTGAAAAATAAAATTCCAAAGATTATAAAATTTTTGAGATATGAAAATCCCGAATTTGAACGTTTTCGAAGAATAAAACTTTCGACAGTTCATAATCTTATCGAATTCCACAATTCCCAAAAGAAAATGTACAAATTATAAAACATCCGAACTGGAAAATTCCTGAATTTAAATCATTTTAAAAAATTGTTTATCAATAAATATTTTTTTTCGAATAATAGAATAAAATATCTTTCTCAAAGACAAAGTTTAATGCAATATTTAAATTTTTTTGATAGTTGTTTGAATTTAAAACAAAAAATAATTGTATAAAAATTGTAAACAAAAATAAATATGAAAACACGTGCGCTTTAAACGAAAAAAAAATTCCCTTAATGTTCTTCGAACTTAAAAGATTTTCAAACCAAACTTTTCAGGATTTTATTTTGCACTAATAAAATATTTATTTCTTTATTAGAAACCAATCTTTTAAATTCTTTCAATCAGGGATTTTTCAAAAATGGCAATATTATAAAATGCCAGGAATGTTACTAATCGAAAATTTTATTCTGAATCCCAATATTTTTAACCACATCCGTATTTTGCAATCTCTTTCAAATATCGTGTTTCAAGTCTTTTATCGTTTGACTAAGAGCTGACATTATAACTTCCGGTTAAGTCAGTAAATTTCGCGAACAATGTATAAAATTGTCTTTCGTCCGCAAAAGACGTAAGAAAATCTGGCACGCGTAACATGATTAAGCGCCAGTGCCTCTGGGAAGCGACCCGGGTCCATGCCAAATAGATCGCATTCTACGAACGCTATAAATTTCTTCATATGTATGGTCCTATATAAATCGATCCTCAACATATTCACTTTATATGACTTCAGATTGTCTGTTCACATACGTGACTGATGGACCGAAATCTAATCCGAATGCGCTCGATTTTCCAATAATTCGGACTAATCATTCCATTTAACTGATACTGATACCCGTGTAGAAATTCAAATAAGGAACTAGTCTAGCTCCCGACCATTCGACCCCAATTAAAGTCGGGTCATTTGAATAGCCCCCGACCAGTAGCGTCACGGTAGATTAGTCGGGGGCTAGTCAGGTGACCCGACTTATCCTAGTCGGGACCTGGTCGGGTACTAGTACGGGTCATATGATAATACATCCATGTGGAATATTAACCAAACTCCCCAAAATTTGTGGAACATCCCCTAAAAGTTTGTCAAAATACTTATTATATACGGAAATCTACATAAACTTTTTTGAAATATTTAAAAGTGATCAAATTTACCCAAGATTTAATGGGGAACGTATCCTACGCTTGAAAATACATAAATATATATAACTAAAATTCCCCAAAATGTGTGGAATATTAATTTAAAAAAAAAACTTCAGCTGGAAAGCAGCAATGGAAGAACTTCACTCTGAAGGAACCGCCATGTTGGTCACAGTAGTCTCTGCTCCAGGTAATTATGCTTCGTTACGTATGGACTGCTGTCTTAAACACTCGACGCGTCATTTATGTTGCGCGAGAGGCGTCACGTCGCGCCCTTGCGGATTTTCTTTAAAGCTACCAGTCCAAAACCGCAAGACTTAAATGAAGGTGGTAGCGAAATCTGAACTGTACCGTGGTTAATAGTTTACTACTAGGATACTGTTCTTCACTAATTAATCAAAAACTTTTTCTCTTTCCAATTTTAACTACATGAAGGATTAGACTTTATTTACATATGGCAAACCTTTCAGATCAATTTAAAAATAAGCATCTGTACAAATTTAGACTCTTATGACTATCAGCAGATTTTTCACCTACATCTATATGTATTTTTTCCAATATGGATTTTGTTAAAATTCCAAATAAAGGTATTTACAAACGTTCCTAGAAATTCGCAATTTTCTAAAAAATACTACAAAAAAATAAGATTACGTCTTTTTGAAGATTTTGATCGTTGTTTTATAAAAAGTTGATTTTCGTATAAAATTATCAACTTAATAATTATTTATTAAGTATATTTGAGATGAATTGAGCAATAATAAATCTTTTCTCCAAAAATCGGTGTAAAATTATTGTTAAATATATTCTTAGTGTTTTAGAATTAAGAAATCATTAACGCTTTTTTAGATATTACCTCATTTGATAAAACCTCGCCGAAAACTCAAACATAAGAATAACCCGACCAGAGCCCGACTAGTTCCCGACCAGAGTCTGAAGATTACCCGCACGGAAATTAGTGAACAAAAAGGCCCGTCTAGCCCTTGGCCAACCACCGACCAGGTCCCGACTGAAATTTTGACAACAAAAAGCCCAACTAGTCCCCGATTAGTCCCCGACTGGGTACTTTGTCAAAATTATTAACCCGACTGGCCCCCGATTAGTGCTCGACTTGTTATAGGGCCAAATGGGGTTATTTCCACACGGGTAGCAATCAACGCCTTCGATCCATTTGTAGAAAATTCGTGGAAAACTTTGCAAAACTAGTTTCAATTTTAATATCTACATTTGTGTTTCGAATTTCTTGAGCTTATGCAATCTTATAATTAATTAAAATCATTTTCAATAATGCTTAATTACAAGAATATACTGGGATTTGCTAAAAATCACTTGTAATCACCAGAAATCACTAGAAATTATTTAAAACTATGCTTAATCACCAGAAATTTGTTATAATCAACGACAATAATTTTAAATAATTTTCCATAACGCTCCATCATTGGAAATTATCAGAAATTGCACAAAATCAGTCACAATCTTCAGCAATTATTTGAAAATATTTGCAATAACGCTGAATCACTGCAAATTAATTAAAATAGCCGGCATTTGTTTGAAATAATTTGCAATAACCCTTAATCTTTAGAAGTTAATTAAAATCACTGGAAATCACTGAAAATTAATTGCAATCACCAGCAATAATTTATAGTGATTATCAATAACGCTGAATCACTGAAAATCACTTCAAATCGTCGTCATTCATTAAAATTCATTTGAAAGATTACTGAATCACTTGAATCCTCTTGCAATCGTCGGAATTTGTTTAAAATAATTTGCCATAACTCATAATCACTGGAAATTACTCAAAATCACTTACAATGACTAAAAATTACTTGTAATCACCAGAAATAATTGAAAATATTTTGCAATAACGTTCAGTGTACATTATTGCAAATGATACTGCAATTATTACTAATCATTTTTAATTATTTGCAAAAACGACGATTCATGAGGAATTATTTGATATAACCGGCTTTAATTTCAAATAATTTTCACTAACGCCTAATCATTCGAAATACCTGGAAAGGACTTGCAGTTGTTAAAAATAACTTTAAATCTCTAGTAATAATGTAAAAATATTTGCAATAACGGCTAATGGCTAGCATACTGAAAATAACTAAAAACCATTTTCAGTTACCAGAAATCATTTGAAATCATTTGAAGTAATACTAAATCACTGAAAATCATTTTCAACCACGAAGATTAATTTAAAAGAATTTGCAATAATTCTCAAGCATTCCATTTACCTGATGCTGATAGCAACAAACGCCTTCGACCCATATGTAGAAAATCCACGGAAAATTTTGCAAAGCTAGTTGGAATTGAAGTATGTGCATTTGTTTTTCAAATTTCTTAAGTTTATGCAATTTGGAAATTAATTATAATCATTTTCAATCACGATTGATTATAAGAAAATACTAGTATTTGCTAAAAATCACTTGTAATCACCAGAAATCACTAGAAATCATTCGCAATAATGCTTAATCACGATAGATGACTTCTAAATGTCGGCAATAATTTGAAATAATTTTCAATAATGTTCAATCACTGGGAATGATTTAAAATTACAAAAAAACAGTCGCATTCATCAGCAATTATTTGAAATTTGTTGAAATAATGCTGAATCATTGAAAATCACTTGAAATCGCAGGGATTTATTTAAACTCATTTGCAATATTGCTGAATCAGCTAAATGCACTTGCAATCATAGGAATTCGTTTGAAATAATTTGCAATAACCCTCAATCACTGAAAATTACTGAAAATCACTTGAAATCTTTAAAAATCACTTAAAATCATTTGAAATAATTGTAAATCGCTGGAAATTCCTTATAATTGCTGGCAATCGTTTAAAATAATTTTCAATAATGCTCAATCAGTGAAAATTATTAGAAATGACAGAAAATTAGTCGCAATCATCAGAAATTATTTGAAAACATTTGAAACAACGCTGAGTCACTGAAAATCATTTGGAATTACTTAAAATCGCTTGAAATCACTGAAAATTAATTGCAATCAGCAGCGAAATTTAAAATGAATTGTAATAACGCTTACTCATCTCAAATTAGGGGGAATTGCTCAAATTTATTTTCAAAAACCGATATTCACTTAAAATAATTTGCGACATTGCTTAATTACTGGAAATCGTTTGCAATCGCAAAAATTAAGTTGCAGTTAACAACAGTAATTTCAAATTATTTGCAATAGCGTTCAATCACTAAAAAAAAGGTATCACAAAATGTTGAATTTTAAAGCCAATTATCAATTTTCATTATATTTACAAAAAAGTTGAACTTTTAATCCGAAAATATGATTTCTTAACAAAAAAGTTAATTTCCAACAAAATTGTTAAATTTTAAAGCAAAAAAACATATATATTCTACAAGAAAGTTCAATTTTCCACCCATAAATATGAATTTTGTATAAAATAATTGAATTTTTTATCAAAAAAAGGACGAGAATTAAAATGATAAAGTTCAACTGAAAAACATAAATTTTCAACCGAAAATGGAATAATTAAATTCTAAGTTCAAAAAGTAAAATCTCAACAAAAAGAAATAATTTTCAAATAAAATAACTAAGTTTTTAACATATGAAATGACTTTTCAAACAAAAAGATAAAGTTTTAACTATGCAATGAGATTATTTGTTAAAAAAAGTAGAAAATGTTGAAAAAATATAAAGTTTTTAACAAAATAGTTGAATTTTCAACTAAAAAGGTAAATTTTCAACTTAAAATAGTTTTTAAAAATTCAGTTACAAAATTCAATTTTCCAACAAATAAAATGAATTTTTAACAAAATAGTTAAATTTTCAACCAAAAAAATGAATTTACAATCATGAAAATTAAATTTCTAAAAAAAGGACGAATATTCATCCAAATAGTGGAATTTTCAACAAAGAAGATAAATTTTTAACCAAGAATAATCATTTTCTACTAAAAAAGATTCGTTTTTAACGAAGTGTGTACATGAAGTTTCAATGAAATAGTTAAATTCGTAATTAAAGAAATAAATGTTCAATTTAAGTGATGATTCTTTAACCAAAATATTTATTTTTAACCAAATAGTTGAATTCTTTAACAAAAGGATTAACTTCTAACTAAAAAAATTAATTTTCTACCAAAAGAGACGAATTTTCAACTAAATGAATTAATTTTTAATTAATGAAAATAAATTTTCAAACATGGAATATTTTTATTAAAAAAAATTGATTTGCAATGAAAGAAAATCCTTTTAGAAAAACAAAAATTTGTTTTTATTAAAAGAAAAACAATTTTCAGCATAATACTACAAAATTTTCTTTCAAACAGATAAATTTGCAACCTAAAAAGACGCATTTTTCAAAAAAAGTAACAGTTAATATTTCCAAAAAGGAGATTTATAATTTAAAAAAAAATTTTATTCTAACGAAAAGGACGATTTATCATCCAGATAGTTGAATTTTTAGTCTTAAAAAATATAACTTTTCAATCAAAAATGAAATAGTTCAATTTCCGTTAAAAAATAATAATTTCCAATTTCTAAAAGCGAATCTTTTACAAAACAGTGACATATTGAACCTTAAAGAAGCCAAAATATTTAAATGCTTAATCAAAACTGATTATTTCTCAAAAATTTGCATTTTTTACAAAAATAATTAAGTAGACAAATTTCGCATAAAATAATTCATTTTTAAAATTGGTTACATTTTCATCAAAGAAGATTATTTTTCTGCCAATCAAAGACGAATTTTCAACAAAATTCTTGAACATCTTTAAAAATAGTTGAATTTTTATCAGAGAAGATTAATTTTTTACCAAAAAAGACTAACTTTGAACAAAATCCTTCAATTTTTTCAATATATAGTTGAATTTTTAACAAAGATTAATTTTCTATCAAATAGACTAATTTTTAACAAAATCTTTCAATTTTTTTTAATAATTAAATTTTAAACAAAGAATATTAACTTTCTATTAAAAATACTCATTTTTGGCAACACAGTTGAATTTTTAGTCTTAAAAAGATCAATTTTTAACAAAAAATGAAATAGTTAAATTTTCACTCAACAAAAACAATTTTGAAATTAGAAAAACAAATTTTTTACAAAGCAGTCCGATTTTTAAGCCCAAAAAAGGAATTTATAAAATTAAAAGATTAATTTTCAAACACATAGTTGAATTTTTAAGCCAAATAGCCCAATGTTTTACTAAACGGTTGAATTGGAAACTAAGAAACATGAATTTTCAATAAAAAAGTTAATTTTAAATGAAACGGCGATTTTCGAAATAAAATTATGAGTCTTCAACTAAAAAAATTAGTTTTTAATATAATACTCTGTTTTTTAACCACGCACCCAAAAGACTGCAAATTATGCACGGCCCTATATATGTACTTGTTTTCAGGTTTTTTCATGAAGCTCTACGCCTGGGGTGATTACTAGAGAGATTTATTGATCGCTGACCCTAAAAGTGATTTGTCTTAATGGAATAAAAATAATGATAAGGCCAAAGTCTACTGACTATAATTTTTGCTTGAAATTAACAATTTTTAATTATTTAAATAATACTTATAAACAAGTTTAAACTTTTGATAATATGAAACGAATCGGCCTATCTTTTTTCGGTACCAACTAAAAATGTATTGACAGTGATTCCTAGCTATAAGGGAGTATTTTAAGTAATTTGCAATAAAGCTCAAACACTAAAAATCACTGGAAATCACAGAAATTCATTTTAAATAATTTGCAATAACACTCAATCATTCCATTTATCTATTAATTCATTGGAAGTCAATTGAAATTTAATAATGCCCAAGCAGAGGAGAATACTGGAAATCAACTAAAATCACTTTCAATCACCAGAAAGTGTTTTAAGTACTTTGCAATAAAGCTCAATCACTTAAAATCATTTGAAATCACAGAAATTTATTTGAAATAATTTGCAATAACACTCAATCAATCCATTTATCTATTAATTGATGGACGGAAGTCAATTGAAATCATTTTTAATGATGCTCAAGCAGAGGAGAGTACTGGAAATAAACTAAAATCACTTTCAGTCATTAGAAAGTATTTTAAGTAATTTGCAATAAAGCTCAATCACTAAATATCACTTAAAATCACATAAATTTACTTGAAATAATTTGCAATAACACTCAATCATTCGATTTATTTATTACATAATTGACGGAAGTCAATTGAAATCATTTTTAATAATGCTCAAGCAGAGGAGAATACTGGAAATCAATTAAAATCACTTTCTATCACCAGAAAGTATTTCAAGTAATTTGCAATAAAGCTCAATGACTAAATTTCACTTGAAATCACAGAAATTTATTTGAAATAATTTCGAAATAACACTCAATCATTCTATTTATCTATTAATTCATTGACTGAAGTCAATTGAAATCTTTTTTAATAATGCTCAAGCAGAGGAAAATACTGGAAATCAACTAAAATCACTTTCAGTCGCCAGAAAGTATTTTAAGTAGTTTGCAATAAAGCTCAATGACTAAATTTCACTTGAAATCACAGAAATTAAATAATTTTGAAATAACACTCAATCATTCCATTTATCTATTAATTCATTGACTGAAGTCAATTGAAATCTTTTTTAATAATGCTCAAGCAGAGGAGAATACTGGAAATCAACTAAAATCACTTTCAATCACCAGAAAGTATTTTAAGTAATTTGCAATAAAGCTCAATCACTAAAAATTACTTGAAATCACAGAAATTCATTTGAAATAATTTGCAATAACACTCAATCATTCTATTTATCTATTAATTCATTGACGGAAGTCAATTGAAATTTAATAATGCTCAAGCAGAGGAGAATACTGGAAATCAATTAAAATCACTTTCAATGACCAGAAAGTATTTTAAGTAATTTTCAATAAAGCTCAATCACTAAAAATCACTTGAAATCACAGAAATTCATTTGAAATAATTTGCAATAACACTCAATCATTCTATTTATCTATTAATTCATTGACGGAAGTCAATTAAAGTCATTTTTAATAATGTTCAATCATAGAAAAAAATACTAGAAATCAAATTTTGTAAAAATTTTCTTTCTGATTTTGTTTTCTATAAACGTTTATAAACTCGGTCAAGAATATTCCGACTACTTGACCGAATTGTGGGTGAATGTTGTTTACTCATTTTTACTTTGATCCAAGTTACACGTGTGGGTTTAATCTAAAATCTTGCACATGTAAAGGAACTGTGGAGACTGGTTTTAGGCTGGAGATATCGCGACGTCACTATTGCGACGTCACGGAATTGCGATAATGTGGGCGAGATCGCCCACTATAGTACATTTCCTCTATGTATATGTTGTGTATTGCAATTAGAATTAGAGAGAGGTGGAAGTGGTATCTCGAGTATTCATAATGTTAACTACCGAGAATGGATGTGGCAATTAATCAGAAGGTGGATTCTTCGATGTCAACTACCGCGTTTCGATGATTCACATCATTCACATGATTCACGAGTTACAATTCACGTTTAGTATCTCGTTTCATAACTGTTCTCGTTCGTATCTCAGAAGAGAGGGCAATTGTTACAATTGACACTGCTTGAGACTTGAGATATACTTCCTGATTTCACGACATGACGGTATTTCACAATTTAGAGTACCATCAAATATTATAAAACTGACAGGCTTTCTACAGGCCAGGAAATTGTGGAAAATTAGAGAATTAGAAATTGTTCAATAGGGTCTCCTATTATTTTTGTAATTATTATTGTCTTGTGAGGCTAATCCCTTCAAGTCACGCGACTGCATTCAAATTTGTTAGAAGTACTCGAATTTTCCTGGAGGTTTGGCCAGGGGAGAGGAAAACTGCAGAAAACCACCTCGAAAGGTCAAAATTAATGGCACTATGCCTTCAGGAAAGAAATTGACCCAATAAAACAAAAAATACTACGTCAGCGTCAAAAAATGCCATTTAGAGAGGATAAAAACTACCCTATGTAGCAGTTAAAATCTACTCTTTAACACGGTTAAATCTGAACTACATAGAGGTCAGAATCTACTCTTCATAAAGGTTAAAATATTATATTTATTTATCTTCATGAGTAATGCAAGTACCAATAAATCCTAAAAATGGCATACAAATTCCTCAAAATTGAAAATAAATTATTTTAACCCCTAAGAAGGGTAACATTAATTTTAAACATTTTGGGACTGCTTAAAGCTACAGGATAATATTTTTTTAATTAAGAACAAAGTAAACAACGTTTTTTTCCTAACTTTTCAGATGTGACTTTTTTGAGATGTTCAAAATTACTAAAAAAAAAGCTTAAGTCATTGTAATAACTTTTTAGCAATAATTTTTAGTATGTCAGAGTGAGAAAAAATTATTTACAGTGTTTTTAACAAATTAATGAACCAAGGCCATTTTCTCGTGATTTGCAACGATAAGTTATTTAAAATTCATAGTTTTTATATATAAAATATGAGAAAAATTAGTGCTTTATTGAGATTAGTTAAAAATAACTACGTTTCAACAATTATTTGAAGCTTTTATAAACAAATACAGTTTTTTTGTATATCACCAATAATAGGCTTATTTTTTTGCAGAATCAACCAAAAATATCTAACCAATGACTCCTCGGTGTCATTTTTTTTAATTAACAACAACTGTTAATTATTTAAACAATATTTATTATCAAATTTACATTTTCAACATGATTACAACATTGACTGAATTTCTTTGCAAAATCTATTTCCAGTGACCCCAGCTTTTGCTTAGTTTAAATTGATGGAAAATATTAATTATTTAAACAATATTTATAAACAATTTCACATTTTCAACATAATTTATATATTGACTAAATTTCTTTGCGAAAACAACTAAAAATATTTTTTCGATGACTCCAAGATCTAGCTTTGTTTAAATTAAAAAATATATTAATTATTTTAAAAATTTTGGTAATCAAAGGTGTAAGGAGGATTTTGTGTCTTAGCAAAAAGAATGTATATTTACCATAAATAATGGTCAGACTATGAACTGGTTTAAAAATACGATATTGTTTAAGTAATCAAGAATTTCTTATATAGAAAAGTATAACAGGAAAGAATAATCTGGAATAAATTTATTGTTGATTCCTGCAAAAAATATTTATCATGAAAAAAATTTCCATTTGTTTATAAAAAATTGTTTAAATAATTTAATTTTCGTTTCCATTGTCAAAGTGTCCTATCAGAGGGTCATTGGCAATATATTTTTAGTTAATTTTGCCCAGAAAATGTGGCCTATTTTTGACAAAACGGTCAAAATTTGCACTTATTTATAAAAATTGTTTAAATAATAAATATTTTTTATCAATTTGAACAAAATTATAACTAAGAATCACTGGAAATACATTTTTAGTTGTTTTTGCAAAAGATAGGCCGATTCGTGGAATAATATTGAATATTGGAATTTTTTTCTAAATGTTGTTCAAATAATTAAGCAATCACCCCAGGTGTAGAGCTTCATGAAAAAACTTGAAAACAACCACATATTTAGGGCCGTGGATCATTTGCAAAGTCTTTTGGGTGCGTGGTTAAAAAACTTAGTACTATGTTAAAAATTAATTTCTTTAGTTGACGATTCATAATTTGATTTGGAAAATCGCTTTTTCATTTAAAATCCACTTTTTTAATGAAAGTTCATATTCTTGGTAGCCAGTTGAACTGTTTTGTAGAAAATTGGGCTTTTTGGCTTAAAAAAATCAACTATTTGGTCGAAAATTAATCTTCTAATTTTGAAAATTCCTATTTTTGGCTTAAAAATTTGACTGCTTTGTAAAAAATTCGATTTTCTAATTTCAAAATTATTTTTACTCAATGAAAATTTAACTATTCCATTTTTTGTTCAAAAATGATCTTTTTTAGACTAAAAATCCCACTGTGTTGTTAAAAATTCGTATTTTCAATAGAAAATAAATATTCTTTGTTAAAAATTTAACCATTTTAAAAAATTCAAGGATATTGTTAAAAATTAGTCTTCTTGGTAGAAAATTAATCTTCTTTTTTTAAAATTCAACTAATTAAAAAAAAATGAAGTATTTTGTTAATAATTAGTCTTTTTTGGTAAAATATTAATATTCTTTGTTAAAAATTCAACTATTTTTAAAGAAGTGCAAGTATTTCATTAAAAATTCGTCTTTTCATGACAAAAAAATAATCTTCTTTGATACAAATTTAACCATTTTTAGAATTGAAGTATTTTGTGGGAAATTTGTCCTTTTTTATAGAAAATTAATTTTTGTTGTAAAAAATAAAAATGTTTGGTAGAGAAATAATCGTTTTTGATTAAGCATTCAAATATTTTGTTGATCATTCTTCTTTCTTCAAATTTAATTGTTTTTATTAATAATTAAATTTTGCTGAAGATTCGTCTTTTTTGCTTGAAAATTTAACCATTTGGTCGAAAACTCCTTTCTTTTATTTCAAATTTGAGGTTAAATATGCCACTGTTTTGTAAAAGATTCGCTTTTCTAAATTGGAAATTATTATTTCTTAATGAAAATTTAATTAAAATTTTTTTACTATGATGCTGAAAATGGGGTTTTAAAACATAAAAACCCTATTTTAAATTGATTTTATTTTATTGCAAATAAATGTGTTCAACTGAAAATATTCCATGTTTGAAAATGTATTATCATTAATTAAAAATTCATTTATTTTCTTGAAAATTCCTCTCTTTTGGAAGAAAATTAAACTTTTTGGTTAGAAGTTAATTTTTTTGTTCAGAAATTAAACTATTTCATTTTCTTGATTGTAAATTCATCTTTTAGGTTGAAAATTTAACTATTTTGTTTGAAAATTATTTCTTTTTTGTTGAAATTTTACTTTTGAAATTATAATTTAATTATTCCATTTTTAGCTAAAAATTTATGTTTTTCAGTTGAATTTTTTTCATTTTAATTCCCTTTCTTTTTTGATAAAAATTCAATTATTTGATCAAAAATTCATATTTGCGGGTGGAAAATTGAACTTTCTTGTAGAATATATATACATATTTGCTTTAAAATTTAACAATTTTGTTGGAAATTAAATTTTTGTTAAGAAGTCATATTTTCGGATTAAAAGTCCAACTTTTTTGTAAATATAATGAAAATTTATAATTGGCTTTAAAATTCAACATTGTGAAATAATTTTTTATTTTAGTTACTGAAAAATCCTTTCTGTGTTGAAAATCAACTGAATTTTGTTCTAAATTTAAATATTTTTTGTGGAAATATGAACTATTCAACTTTTCGTTGAGGCTTAATTTGTTTTTTGTTGAAAATTTATCTCTTTGATTTAGAATTGAACTATTTGCTGAAAATTCTTTTTTTTTTGTATTATCATTCATAAGAGCGTAACAGAATCGTCCAAATTTTCGATTTCTAATTTTTAATTGATCTTTACATGCAGGTACATTTTTCAATGACAACTCAACTCTTTGATTAAAAATGTATACATTTCGTTGAAATTTAAAATAAATTAAAAAACACAATTTTTTCGCATCAACACTATTAATCCCCTAGGGGCCAAATTTACTTTTGCAGAATATTTTTATTAATTAAATATTATTAATATCAATAATTTATATTTTTGATTTAATTTAAAGACATAAATACTGAATGCTGCATTCTTCTTCATTTATACAAGATCTTAATAAGCTTAATTTGCAAATTAATGACGATAATTTAATCGTAGATATTCCTATGGAGTCTGTGCTTAGATCTTCAATAATTGGTTCCAGAACGATAAAATTATAAATAGAGTCAAAGTATGCGCTTGACATACTATTTTCCAACAACGCGAAAGTTCTAAGTAACGATATTATGACTTTTATGTAACATCATTTTATTGCAACTTCGTCTCTTGACCTGGTTAACGTTTGCAATAGACAGCCGCTCAAGTTCGTCTTTGAATAGTAAAGATTCCAAGAAAGAATCATGCAATCTTCTCTGCACTGCTTCTCACTCATGTAATTAATTTATCTCTGTCATTCTGAAAACTGTGGATTACAGTATTCATGAAAGAGGGAAATTTGTTTATTTAGTTGCAGTTCTACCGCAATATTTCAAATTGTTTAAAAATGTCTACTTTTTAAGAGATCATCATTTAATCGGCACTCTGAACATTGTGAGTTGAATTTTTCACGAAAGAAGAGCAATTTGTAAGATAACTTAAAATTTTGCCCGAAGATATCAAATTGATTTAAGATTTCTAATTTTATCTTAGATATCACTGCTTTTTAAATAAAAAAAGGTATCAAGTAAGGATCATCCAATCGGTTTTGCGCTGCTTCTTACTAGCGTAATTATGATAATTTTTTATGAACGAATTTCAATAAGTTTATTTACTTAAAATTTTGCCTAAGGATTTCAAAAAATTTTCAAATTTTTGTTTTAATTTTAGTTATTATTACTATCTGGAAAGTAATGATTTCGAAAAAGTATCATGCAAACATCTATGCACTCCTTGCTGCTGCTTTAATTATTTGATCCCTGCCAACCAGAACATTGTGGATTATATTTTTCACGAAAGAAGAGCAATTAGTTTATTTACTTCAATTTTGTACAAATATTTTTAATTTATTACAAATTAACATTTTAATCTGAGGTATCACCACTCTAAATAGTAAAAGTTCCAAAAAAGAATCATGCAACCATTTTTGTACTGCTTCTTAATGCCGTAATTAATTTATCCCTACCACTCTTAACATTGTGGGTTAAACTTTTTATAAAAGAAGATCAATTGGTTAATTAATTTAAAATTTTGCTCAAAGATATCAAATTAATTCAAAATTAATAATTTAATATTAGATATCAGTGCTATTTGAATAGTAAAGGTTTCAAAAAAGGATCATGCAATCGGCTCTGCACTGCTAGTAATTATGATAATATTTTTATTAACGAATGTCAATCACTTTATTCACTTAATAATTTTCCTAAAGATTTCAAAATAATTCTAAATTTCTGCTTTAATTTTCGATATTATTATTGTTTCAGAAGTAAATATTTCCAGAGAGAATCATGCAATCATATCTACACTCCTTGCTTCTGCTGTAATTAGTTTATCCCTGCCAACCAAAACATTCTGGAATTAATTTTTCATGAAAGAAGGGCAATTAATATATTTGCCTTAATTTTGCATAAGGATTTTTAAGTGATTCAAAAATTTTACTTTAATCTTAGATATCACTGCTGTTTGAATAGAAAAAGATTCCAAGAAAGGATTATGCAATCGGCTCTGCACTGATAGTAGTCATGAGAATATTTTTATTAACGAATGTGAATCATTTAATTTACTTAACATTTTTCGATATTATTACTATTTTAAAAGTAAATATTTTGAAAAAGAACATGAAATAATCTATGCACTCCTTGCTGCTGCTTCAATTAGCTTATACTTGCCAGCCCTAACATTGTGAATTAAATTTGTTATGCCAGAAGTGCAATTAATTTATTTACTTCAAGTTTGCATAAAGATTTTTAATTTATTCAAAATTTCTACTTCAATCTTAGTTATCGCTACTATCTGAATCGTAAGGGTTTGGAAAAAGAATCATGTAACTATCTCTGTACTGCTTCCTAATGCCGTATTTACTTTATCCCGCCACTCTTAACATTGTGGGTCGAACTTTTCATAAATAAAGGGCAATTTGTTAATTAATTTTAAAATTTTCTCAAAGATATCCAATTGATTCAAAATTAATACTTTAATATTAGATATCAGTGCTATTTGAATAGTAAAGGTTTCAAAGACGATCATGCAATCGGCTCTGCACTGCTAGTAATTATGATAATATTTTTATTAACGAATGTCATGTACTTTATTTACTCAACATTTTGCCCAAAAATTTCAAAATCATTTTAAATTTCTGCTTTAATTTGAGATATTATTACTACTTTAAAAGTAAATATTTCCAGAAATAATAATGCAATTGTATCTACACTCCTTGCTTCTGCTGTAATTCGTTTATCCCTACAAACCAGAAAATCGTGGGATTAATTTTTTATGAAAGAAGAGCAATTAGTATATTTACCTTAATTTTGCATAAGGGTTTTTAATTGATTTAAAATTTCGACTTTAATCTTAGATACCACCGCTGTTTGAATCGAAATAGATGCCGATCATACAATCGGCTCTGCGTTGCTAGTAATCATGATAATATATTTATTAAGGAATGTCAATCACTTAATTTACATAACATTTTTCCTAAAAATTAAAAATAATTTTAGATTTCTGCTTTAATTTTCGATATTATTACTATTTGAAAAGTGAAGATTTCGAGAAAGAACATAAAATCATCCAAACACTCCTTGCTGCTGCAATTATCCTATCCCTGCCAGCCCGAACATTGTAGATTACATTTTTTTATGACAGAATTTACTTCATTTACTGCATTTACTTCAAGTTTGCACGAAGATTCTTAATTTATTCAAAATTGTTCCTTTAATTTTAGATATAGTTATATCTGAATAGTAAAGGTTCCAAGCAAGCATCATACAATCGGCTCTGTACTGCTTCTTACTGCCGTAATTTATTTATTTCTGTCATCTTGAACATTGTAGGTTACATTTTCTATTAAATAAGAGCAATTTGTTAAGTTATTTAAAAAATTTCCCTAAATATCAAATTAATTAAAACTTTCACATTTTATCTTAGACATCACTATTATTTAACTAGTAAAGGTCCCAAGAAATAATCTTGCAGTCGGTTCTGTACTGTTTCTTACCCCCGTGGTTAATTAATCTCTGCTATTCTAAATATGGTGGATTACATCAATTATTAAAAAGGGAAATTTGTTACTTTAGTTAAAATTTGGCCGAAATATATTAAATTAATTCGAAATTTCTAGTATTTGACGAAGTATCTTCAAATCGGCTCTCCAATGCTTTAATGAAAAAAGGTAAATTTGTTAATTAACTTAAAATTTAGACAAAAATTATCAAATTGATTCTAAATTTCTTGTTTATTCTTAGATATCAGTACTATTTGAATAGTGAAGGTGCAAAGAAAGGATAATGCAATCGACTCTGCACTGCTTCTTGTTAGCGTAGTAATGATATTATTTTCATGGTCGAATGTAAATCAGTTTCTTTATTTAAGATTTTGCCTAAAGATTTTAAAATCATTCTAAACTTCTGCTTTGATTTTAGATAATATTACTATTTGAAAAGTAAAGAATTCGAGAAAGAATCATGCAATCAACTCTGCACTCCCTGCTGCTTCTGTAATTAGTTTATCCCTGTCAGCCAGAAGATTATGGATTTAATTTTTAATGAAAGAAGTGCAATTATTTCATTTATTGAAATTTTGAACAAAGATTTTTAATTGATTACAAATTGATATTTTAATCTTAGATATCACCACTATTTGAATAGTAAAGGTTCCGAGAAAGAATCATGCATATATGTACTGCTTTCTAATGCCGTATTAACTTTATCCCTGCCACTATCAACATTGTCGGTTAAAATTTTTATGAAAAAAGGGCAATTCATTAATTAATTTAAATTTTTGCTTAAAGGTATTAAATTGATCGAAAATTAATACTTTAATATTAGATATCAGTGCTATTTGAATAGTAAAGGCTCCCAGAAAGGACCATGCAATCGCCTCTGCGCTGCTAGTAATTATGGTAATATTTTTATTAACGAATTTCAATCACTTTATTCACTTAAAATTTTGCCTAAAGATTTCAAAATAATGATAAATTCTGTTTTTATTTAAAATAATATTACTATTTTTCAAATTAAATATTTCCAAAAAGAATCATGCCATCATATCTGCATTCCTTGCTTCTGCTGTAATGAGTTTATCCCTGCCAGCCACAACATTGTGGATTAGATTTTTTTAAACAGAAGTGCAATTAGTTTATTTACTTCAAATTTGGATAAAGATTTTTAATTGGTTAAAAATTTTTACTTCAATCTTAGAGATACCTGCTATTTAAACAGTAAAGGTTCCAAGAAAGGATTATGCAATCGGCTCTGCGATACTAGCAATTATGATAATATTTTAATGGATGAATGCCAATCAGTTTATTTACTTAACAATTTACCTAAAGATTTCAAAATTATTTTAAATTTCTGCTTTAATTTTAGTTATCACTACTATTTGAAAAGTAAAGATTTCGAGAAAGAATCATGAAATCATGTTTGCACTTCTGGCTGCTGCTATAATTAGCTTATCTCTGCCAGCCCGACCCTTGTGGATTAAATTTTTTATGATAGAAGTGCAATTAATTTATTTACTTCAAGTTTGCATAAATATTTTTAGTTTATTAAAAATTTTTACATTTGTGTTATATATAGCTAGAATCTGAATAGTAAAGGTTTCGAGAAAGCTCTGTACTGCTTCTTACTGCTGTAATCAATTTACATATGCTGCCTTGAACATTGAGGGTTAAATTGTTTATAAAATTTTTTTAAATTTACATTAAATTTTTCCTTAAGATATAAAATGATCATGAAATCATGAATTTTCAAAGAAGAAGTTTATTTTTTGACCGAAAAGGAAGAACTCTCAACAGAATAAATGAATATTCAGTGCAAAATCTTTTTAGCACAAAAATTAAAAAAAGATTAGTTTTTAACCAAAAATAGGATTGTTAAATTTTCAGTTAGGAAAATTTATTTTAGAACAAGAAATTTGTAAAGGAAGTAGTCGGAAACTGTATTAATTACCTATGTCAAAAATTTCAAATTATCTGGATTACTATGGATTACAAATTAATTACTTTCATTACTACGGTCACTTTGAATTACAAGTTTTAAACGTAGATTACCCTTAATAACATGTGGTTTACGCTGAATTATAAGTGGATTATTTAATTACAAACGGATTATGTGGATTATATGAATTACTCTTAATTATCTAGATTACAAGTAGATTATTCTAGATTACTTAAAATTACAAGTAGGTTACATCGGATTCGGACGGGATTACTCTATACTAGAACTTGATTACCAATAGATTATTTAGTATTACAAAAGATGATTATTTGGATTACATGAATTTCTCATAATTGTCTAGATTAAAAATGGATTATGCTGCGATACTTCGAATTGCAACTGGATTGCAGCGGATTAAAACTGGATTAATTCATACTCGAACTACATTATAAGTAAATTACTTAGGTGAATATTGGATAACTTGGATGACATGAATTATTACTCTGAATTATCTAGATTACAATTGGATTAGGCTGAGTTACCTCGAATTGCAAGTGGATTACACCTTATTAGTGCAAGATTATTTCATAATATAATTATAATAAAATTAGAGAACACTGGATTAAAATTGGATGGTTTATATTGAAATAGGATAACTAGGAGTACATGGTTTATTACTCTAAATTATCTAAATTACAAGTGGATTACTCTAGATTAATTCGAAATACCTATGTATGCAACGAGATTAGAATGGGATTATATTATACTAAAACTAGATTAAAAATGGATTACTTACATTTCAAGTGAATTACTGGGATTACATTAATTATTATTCTGAATGATATAGACCAAAATTTGATTTTTCTGAATTGCTTCGAATTACAAGTGGATTGGGTCGAATAAGAACAGAATTATTTCATATTATAACTAGATTACAATTAGTTTATTCTATAATACAAGTGGATTACTTCGATTACAAGAGGATTACTGGGATTACATGAATTATTACGCTGGATTATTCTAAATTACTTCGAATTGCAAGTGGATGACACCAGATTAAACGGGGTTACCTTATATTGGAACTGCATTACAATTGGATTATTAAGATTACAAGTGGATTACTAGGATTACATAAATTATTACTCTTAATTATCTAGATTGATATTTGATTATGCTGTATTACTTCAAATTCCAAGGGGATGCCATCGCATTAGAACGGGATTACATCATATTAGAACTGGAGTACAAGTACATTGTTATGGATAACAAGTGGATAACTTAGTTTATAAGTTATTGATTAAGATTCCATTTATTATTGTTCTGGATTATTCTGAATTATTTCGAATTGCAAGTGTATGATATCGATTAAGAACGAGATTACTTTATATTAGAACTGGATTGGAGTTGGATTACTTAGATTACAAGTGGATTACTGAGATTAGATGAATTATTACCCTGAATTATTTTTGATTACTTCGATTTACAAGTGGAGGACACAAGATTAGAACGGGTTTACTTCATATTAGAAATGGATTTCAAGTGGATTTTGAAGCTCACAAGTAAGTACTGGGATTACATGAATTATTACTCTGAGCTATCTAGATTAAAATTGGATTATGCTGGGATTACTCATATTACAAGTGGATTACTGGGATTACATGAATTATTACTCTGTATTATTCTTGATTATTTTAAATTACAAGTGGATGATGCCAGATTAGAACGGGTTTACCTTATATTAGAACTAGATTTCAAGAAAATTGTTAAGATTACAAGTGGATTACAGGCATTACGTAAATTATTACTCGGATTTATCTAGATTAAAATTTAATTATTTTGGATTACTTTAAATTGCAAGATTAAATCATCGTATTAGGACGGAATCACATGATATTAGATTCGGATTAGAAGTGGATTACTTTGGATTAAAAGTGAATTACTGGAATTACATGCATTATTACTCTAAATTATCTAGAATAAAATTGGATTATTCTAGATTACGTCGATTTGCAAGTGGATAGCATCGCATTAGAACTGGATTACATAATATTAGAACTAGAGTAGCAGCAGATTACATAGATTACAAATAAATTACTTAGATAACATGTAGATTACTTCAGTTAAAAGTGGATTAATCTAGATTATTCTAGATTCTAGATTATTCTATTCTGTATTATTCTAGATTACACCGAATTACAAGTGGATGACACTAAATTAGAACTGATTTATTTCATATTAGAACGGCTTTAAACATGGATTTCTTAGATTACATGTGAATTACTGGGATTATATGAATTATTACTCTGAATTATATGCATTAAAATTGGATTATTTTGGATTACTTAGAATTGCAAGCTGATGGCACCAGATTAAAACGAATTCACTTCATATAAGAACTGGCTTACAAATATATTATTAATATTACAAGTGGATTACTGGGATTACTCCTAAACACAATTAGATTACAAGGATTAAATTAATTATCTAGATTAAAATGAGCTTATACTGGATTACTTCGAATTGCAAGTGGATGAACCCGAATTAGAACGGGTTCACTTCATATTAGAACTAGATAACAAGTAGATTGATAAGATTACAAGAGGATTACTGGGATTACATGAATTATTACTCTGAATTATCTAGATTAATATTTGATTATTCTGAATTACTTCAAATTGTAAGGAGATATCATCGCATTAGAACGGGATTACATTATATTATAACCGTATTATAAGTGGATTACTGTAGATTACAAATGGATTATTGATATCACATGAATTATTACTCTAAATTATCTAGATTAAAATTAGATAATTCTCAATTACTCCGAATTGCAAGTGGGTGGAAAAGGATTAGAACGGAATTATTTCATATTAGAACTGAAGTACAAGTACTGGTACAAGTACATTGCTCTGGTTTACAAGTGGATTACTTAGTTTATAAGTCGATTATTGAGAAAACATGAATAAGTAATTTGAATTATTCTAGATTATTTCAATTTAAAAATGTTTCACACCAGATCAAAACGGGTTTTACTTCATATTAGAACTGGATTACAAATATATTTCTTAGATTACAAGTGGATTACTGGGAATGCATGGATTCTTACTCTGAATTATTTTGATTAAAATTAGATTCTTCTGGATTACTTCGAATTGCAAGTGGATGATATCGCAGTAGAACGCTATTGCAGTTAGAACTGAATTATAAGTAGATTACTTCGGAACACAAGTAGATTACTGGGATTAAATTAATTATTACTTTTAATTATCTAGATTCAAATTGGATTATTCTGCATTACTTCGAATTGCAAGTGGATGACACCGAATTAGAACGGATTTACTTCATATTAGAACTGGATTACAATTGGATTGTTGAGATTACAAGTGGATTACTGGGATTATATAAATTATTATTCTAAATTTTCTAGATTAATATTTGAGTAGGCTGAATTAATTTAAATTGCAAGTGGATGGCATTGGATCAGAACGAGATTTTTTTCATATTAAAACTGGAGTGCAAGTAAATTGCTCTGGAATACAAGTGGATCACTTAGCTTATAAGTTGATTATTGAGATATAATGAATTATTACTTTGGATTATTCTAAATTACTTTAAATTGCAAGTGGATGACACCAGATTGAAACGGATTTACTTCATATTAGAACCGGATTACAAATGGATTATTAATATTACAAGTAGATTACTGGGATTACATATAATTATCTGGATTGAAATTTTGTTAATTCGGATTGCCTCAAATTCCAAGAGTATGTTATCGCATTAGAATGGCATTGCATTGTATTAAAACTGGATTAAAAGTGGATTAATGTGAATTATAGGTAGGTTACTGGGATTAAATGCATTGTTTTTTAAAATTATCTAGATCGAAATTGGATAATGCTGAATTCGAATTGTAAGTGGATGGCACGAAATTAGAACGGGTTTACTTCATATTAGAACTTGATAACAAGTGGATTGTTCAGATTACAAGTGGATTACTGGGATTACATAAATTTATTACTCTGAATTATATAGATCAAAATTTGATTATTATGGATTTCTTCAAATTGCAAGGGGATGGCATCGCATTAGAACGGAATTACATCATATTAGAACTGGATTAGAAGTAGATTACTGTAGATTACAAGTGGATTATTGGGATTAGGTGCATTATTACTCCAAATTATCTATGTTAAAGATAGATAATACTCGATTACTTTGAATGGAAATTGGACGGCACGTGATTAGAACGGTATTATTTTCTATTAGAACTGGAGTTCAAGTGCATTGTTCTGGATTGTAAGTGGATTACTTAGATTATAGGTCGATTATTGAAATTACATGAAATATTACGCTGGATTATTCGAGATTATTTCGAATTGTAATTCGATGACGCCAGATTAAACGGGTTTACTTTACTTCATATTACAACTGGATTACAAAAGGATTATTAAAATTACAAGTGGATTACTGGGATTATATAGTTATTACTCTGAATTATCTAGATTAAAATTTGATTATGCTGAGATACTTCGAATTGCAAGTAGATGACATTAAATTAAAACTGGATTACTTCATATTGGCAATGGATTACAAGTGGATTACTGGGATTATATAAATTATTATTTTGAATTATCTAGATTAATATTTGATTATGCTGGATTACTTCAAATTGCAAGAGGATGGAATTGCATTAGAACGGGGTTACATTATATTAGAACCGTATACATTGAAAGTAGGGGAGACACCAGATTAAAACGGGTTTATTTCATATTAAGACTGGATTACAAATAGATTATTTAGATTGCAAGTGGATTACTGCGATTATATGAATTATTATTCTGAATTATCTAGATTAAATTTGGTTGTCCTGCATTACTTAAAATTGCAGGTAGATAACATCGCATTAAAACGGGATTATTTCATATTAGATCTGGAGTACAGTAGATTACTCTGTATTACAATTGGATCACTTAAATTGAAATTCTATAATTTAGATTACATAAATTCTCACTGTAGATTATTATAGATTACTTCGAATTTGCAAGTGAATGACACGAGATTAAAACTTTTTTACTTCATAAAAGTACTGGATTACAAATGGAATTCTTAGATTAAAAGTAAATTATTACTCTGAATTATCTAGATTAAAATTGCATTCTTCTATATTACTTCTGGACATCTCATTAGAACGGGATTACAATTAGAACTTAATTACATATAGATTAGTTTGAAACACAAGTAGATTACCGGGTTTTCATTAATTATTACTCTAAATTATTTAGAATCAAATTCTGTTATGCTAGGATACTTCGAATTGCAAGTAGGTGACACCGAATTTAAACTGTATTACTTCATATTAGAACTGGTTTACAAGTGGATTACTGGGATTATATAAATTATTATTTTGAATTATCTAGATTAATATTTGATTATGCTGGATTACTTCAAATTGCAAGGGGATGGCATTGCATTAGAACGGGATTACATTATATTAGAACCGTATTATA
>NC_046662.1:48017262-48019452 GCF_010883055.1 Belonocnema kinseyi | reverse complement strand
TTTTTTGGTAGATTATCTTATTATTTTTATCAATCTTCTTTTAACAATTAATTTTTTTGATTGAAGATGCATCATTTCTGTTAAAAATTATTCTGCGTAGTTAAATATTTAGCTTTTTTGTTAGAAATTCGTCTTTTCTTGGTAGCAAATTAATCTTCTTAATTATTATTAAATTATAATTATTATCTTATTATTATTATTAATCTTCTTTTAACAATGCAATTTTTTGATTGAAGATGCATAATTTCAGTTGAAAATTCATCTGCGTAATTGAAAATTTAACTTTTTTGTTAAACATTTATGTTTTTTTGGTAGAAAATTAATCTTCTTTTAACAGTTTATTTTTTTTAATGAATCATTTCAGTTGAAAATTTATCTACATAGTTAAAAATTTAACTTTTTTGGTAAAAATCGTGGTTTTCGTTAGAAAATAAATCTTCTTAATTAAAAATTCCTACAATTTTTTTCATTTTCCGGCGAAAGAAATTCCCTAATTTTTTTAATAACGGTCAACGTTAGCGCGTGTCTCGGGCTTTTGAAATTGTATCGTGTCCCGGAAATGCAATGAAAATGCAAAATACCAGTTTTATCTCAAATTCGTGCCAAAGACGGTATTTTTTGGAACTTTTTAAACATTTTTTTTTACTTGAAAATTGAGTTTAATAAAATACCACAAAAAAATCTTTATTTTAATGAAAAACTCGAAATTGCTTACGAAAATTGTTTCGATTTTAAATCAATAGTAATAAAAATTTTCGTTTCTCTATCATTTTAATTAAAAACATTGGTTATTTTTTAGTTGCTTTATTCACTAATTTGGATATAACGTAAAAAAAAATCTACTCTGATATTTTGTTTTAGGGATTCATTTCTTTTGATTCAAAATTCTACTAGTTGGTTGCAGATTAAAATTTTTATGAAATTCTTTTTTTTTATTGATTGTTTTCAGTACGAAATTGAACCAAGTAGGTGACAAAGTGCTATATGATAACCGTTCATGGTTCGGTTGAAGATGCATCATTTTGTTGAAAATTCATCTTTTTCGTTGAAAATCGAACTTTTTTGCTCAAAATTGGTGTTTTTTGGCGGAAAATTAATCTTCTTTGTTAAAAATTCATTTTTTGGTTTGCTGGAAATTTACCTGTTATGTTGAAAGTTGAACTGCTATATTAAAAATTCAGTTAAAAACTCATCTGTTTAGTTGAAAATTCAACTGTTTGGTTAAAAAAAAAATTTTGGAACAACTATTTGATCAGTTAATTTTTTGGCTGAAGATGCATCATTTCAGTTGGAAATTCTTCTGCATTGTTGAAAATTTAACTTTTTTCTAAGAAATTTGTGTTTTTTGGTATGAAAGTAATCTTCTTGATTATGATTAAATTATTATTATCTTCTTATTATAATCAATCTTCTTTTAGCAATTAATTTTTTTATTGAAGATGCATCATTTAAGTTCGAAATTCATCTGCTTTGTTGAAGATTAAAAATATTTGTTAAAAATTACTGTTTGTTGCTAAAAAATTAATCTTCTTGATCATTATCAAATTATTATTATTATCTTATTATTATTAATCTTCTTTTCAAAATTATTCTTTTTTCTTTGATTTTATTAATCTTCTTTTAACAATTCATGTTTTGGTTGAAGATGCACAATTTCAGTTTACATTCATCTCCTTATCTAAAGACTTAACGATTTTGTTAAAAATTCAACTGCTTAGTTAAAAATTTATGTAGTTTGTATGAAATTTGGTCTTTTTGGCAGAAAATCAATCTTCTTAATTGAAAATTTAACTATTGTTGTTTTTTTGTTGTTGTTTGTTTTATATTTTCTTAAATTAAGCAATTTTGTTAAAAAGTCAACTGTTTTGTTGCAAATTTCCTCTTTTCGGTTGTGGATTCAACTATTTTGTTGTAAATTCGTATTTTTTGGTTGAATTCAACTGTTTTTTTTTTTTAATAAATTAAAAAATTTTTTGGTTGAAATATTAACCATTACATTTTTTTGTTGATACTTTATCTTTTTTGGTTAAAAATTAATGTTCTTGAAGAAAATTATAAAAATGTTGAGCTATTGCAAAAGAGAAAGAGACAGAGAAAGAGAAACAGAGAGAGAAAGAGAAAGAGAAAAAGAAAGAGAAAGAGAAAGAGAAAGCGAAAGTGAGAGAGAAAGAGATAGGGATAGAGAAAGAG
>NC_046662.1:48013796-48017162 GCF_010883055.1 Belonocnema kinseyi | reverse complement strand
AAAAATAATAAGATAATCTACCAAAAAACACGAATTTTTAGCAAAAAAGTTAAATTTTCAACTACGCAGAATAATTTTTAACAGAAATGATGCATCTTCAATAAAAAAAATGAAATGTTAAAAGAAGATTAATAATAATAAGAAGAAGATAAAAAAAATTTCATAAAAATGAAGAAGATTAATTGTTTACCAAGAAACACGAATTTTGAACAAAAAGTTAAATTTTAAACTAAGCAGATAAATTTTCAACTGAAATGATGCATCTTCAATCAAAAAAAGAATTTGTAATGCAGCAGTTCATCTTTCAACAAAATAATTCAGATTCAACAAAAAAATGAATTTCTAATCAAGATTATTAATTTTCTACCCAAAATATAAATTCTTAATGAAATACAATAATTTTCAAGCAAATAGTTAAATTTTCAAGTAGAAAAGGTTAACTAGTAATTGAAAATGGAATAGGTAGTTAGATTTTCAGGAAAAAATTAATTTTCAATTAACAAAAAATACGAATTCGACTCACGAATTTCCAAGATCGACCTCCCTTCTAATTTGTTCGTTTCCCTAAAAAAGATATTGTTTAAAAAAATATATAATTCTCAACATATCAATATTTGTGTCATTGATTACCGAAAATAATAACTTTTTACGATTGATAGAACAAAAATTGTTAGACAAAACACAATTTTTTTGAAGGATTACCAAATATGGAAAAGAAGAAATAATTAATTATCAAACAATTCTTATAAACAAATTCAAAGTTTGGTTATTTTTCAAGGAAGAGGCCAATTATTATTCAGTATCAACTAAGAATCTCTTTTCAATGACTCGTTTCTATGATGCTTTTCAAATTCCCAAGAATTATGAATTATTCAAAAAAGTTAAATAACAAATTTAAAGTTTAACTATTTTTGAATGAACAGGCTCAAGTTTTGTTTACGTAACTGACTAAGCATTTAATTGCGATTTCTTTTAACTATAATACTTTTCACATTGACAACGATTGTTGTTTATCATTTCTAAACAAATTGTTACGTTGTAATAAAATTGTTAAACAAACGTTATTTTCGGGATTGTAAATAATTAGATTATTGAAATCCAGAGTTATGGTGTAAAATTCCAGAGAAATAAAAGATTTATTACTATTAATTGAAAATCGATGCTATTTGGCGATTCTACAACCAATCTTTTGTAAACAAATTCACAGTTCGGTTATTTTTTTAACATATAGGCTCCATTTTTTCACGAAAATAACTGAAAATATCTACCCAATGATCCTTTCCTAGGATGCTTTGTAAATTCACAATAACTATTATTTAAATAATTTTCATAAAATTTATTAATCTCCAGTTTGGTTAATAAAATAAAAATTAATTTCTAGATACTTTATTAAACTTACTTTTCCAATAGCATAAATGTTGAAAAAGTTGCAAAAAATACCTTCTTTATCACAAATTCGACATAAAACTGGTAAATTGCATTTTCAGGGTATTTCCGGGACACAATACAATTTCAAAAGCCTTGGAGGGGGGGGGGGGCATGGGCAACTGTTGGCCGCTTTTAAAAAAATTAGGGAATTCCTTTCTTCGGAAAATGAACAAATTGGAGGAGGGGGGTCAAACGTCAAAAACCGAAAGTCGAATTTGTACAGGTATAAGGGACCACCCTAGTCACCTTGTGTTACGTGATTTTTGAATGGGCCCTTGGACCCTTTTCTGTTTTTAGGAATATGACCTTCAAGCACTTAGTACCATTCAAATCCCTTTTTCCGACATCCCATTATCTAATAAGATTTTCGGAGAAACTTGAAAGGTTAGCCAAATGACCCTCATTTCTTTTTAAGAAAGTTCCGTTACTTCTATTGACGCTCGAATGAATTGAGTCTGTCGTGCAAACTGTAAAATGAGAGGAAGAGATTTTTTTCACTTCAAAGAAATTCTGGTTTCTCCTGCATGGCATTGCGCATAACTTTGACGTCAGCAACGGTGTTATTGAAATACCTAAAGAAAATAAAAATTTATTCGAACTTTACGTGTATCACTGTATCATTTTATATATTTATTATGCTCATTTAATTGAAGATTACGAAATAGGGCCTTGAGGATGCCAGCAAGGCTGTTTTTAAAAAATAGTGTGCTTGTCGAAATAAATTATAAAATTATTTTATAATTGATATACAGCAAATTCCAAAGATCCAAGCTAATTAAGTTAATTATATTCTGATTATTATTCTATTAAGAATTCCGTGGCAGAATAAGTTATAGATATTAATCATTCCATCTAAGCGAGGGGAAATAATTCTGATAATTCACTGGACCTCTCCATTATCCGATTTCGAAATCCGGTTTAATTCAAAATTTAGTGTAAACCACATAATCCAATTTTAATCTAGACAATTTAGAGTAATACTTCATTTTATACCAATCTTTTATTTGTTTTCTAGAGTAATCTAATTGTAATCCAGTTCTAATGTGAAATACTCTCGTTCTCATGTTATGACATACACTTTCAATTTTAACTAAACCGAAATAATTCGATTTTAATCTAGATGATTCAGAGAAATAACTCATTTTATCCTATGAAAATTCTTGTAACCGAAGAAATCGATTTGTAATCTTGTTCTAATATGAAGCAAACCCTTTCTAAACTGGTGTCATCCACTTGCAAATCGAGTAATCTAGAATAATCGAGAGTAATTAATAATAATTAATAATCATTAATATAATCTCAATAATAGAATTGTAATTTAAGTAATCCTCTTGTAACCCAGTGTAATCTACTTCTACTCCACTTCTAATATTAAACAATCCCGTTCTTATGTTCTGTCATCTATTTGCAATCAGAAGTAAACCGGAATAATCAAATTTGAATCTAGATAATTAAAAGTAATAATTCATATAATCCCAGTAATCAAGTGTAATAATAATCCATTTGTAATCCAGTTCTAATATGAAATAATCCCGTTCTAATCAGTTGCCATTCAATTGCAATTCGAAGAAATCCATCATTATCCAATTTTAATCTAGTTAACTTAGAGTAATAATGCAAGTAATCGCAGTAGTGTACTTGTAATCTACACTAATCCACTTCTAATCCAGTTCTAATATAACGTAATCCCGTTCTAATGCGATGCCATCCCCTTGCAATTTGAAGTAATCCAGCATAATCAAATATTAATCTAGATAAATCAAAATAATAACTTATATAATCCCAGTAATCCACTTGTAATCTTAACAATCCAGTTCTAATATGAAGTAATCCAGATTAAATTCGGTGTCATCTACTTGCAATTCGAAGTATCCTAGCATAACCCAAATTTAACCTGAATAATTTAGAGTAAACATTCATTAAAACCCAGAAATCCAC
>NC_046662.1:48004006-48013696 GCF_010883055.1 Belonocnema kinseyi | reverse complement strand
AAGAGAAAGAGAAAGAGAAAGAGAAAGAGAAAGAGAAAGAGAAAGAGAAAGAGAAAGAGAAAGAGAAAGAGAAAGAGAAAGAGAAAGAGAAAGAAAAATAGACAAAGAAAGAAGAACAGAAGGACGTAGGCATCATAGAGTCATCACAGTGAGGGAAAAGGAGTAAGATTGGTTGACTTTATATACCGGAGGTGTTTTACAATTGGCTCTGTAATGACGTAGGTCAGTTATCTGTTTAAGCGTAACGAACGTAATCACTTCATACATCCTGAAAAGCTTCTACTTCAAGAATTTTCATCTTTCTTATCTCAGATAATAAATAATAATAATAATAATTATTATTATTATTAATTCATTATTAGACACACAAAGTATGAAACTTCTTCAAGTAGAAACTTTTTCGGATAAATAATACGGAACTTTTTCGAATGTGAATGTATAATATTGCGCAATATACTTAACTAAGTACTCGCGTACTGCGGCTCACTGGAGGCATTCCAGGGATTAGATTTTAGATTTCAGAAGTTAATTCATTATTTTATTAAGATTTTATTTTTTTTAAAGTCTTCGATTTCGTTTAAAAATTCAACTATTCAAAATGAACTTTATTCTTGACAATTCAGATTTTCAGGTTAAAAATTGAACTCTTTTTTTTGTGATTCATCTTTTTGGTATGAAAATTCATCTTCAACTATTTTGTTAAATTGTTAGTCGTGAAAATTAATTTATATTTGTTCAAACTTTTTTCTTTTTTAGCTAAAAATGTATCTTCATTCATGAAAATTTAAATAATAAATTTTTGATTGAAAATTGGTTTCCAGTTAAAAATGCAACTGCTTATAAATGTTGTTGAAAATTCGTCTTTTTTGGTCGAAAATTAATCTTCGGTTTAAAAAATTCTTCTATTTACTGTACATTTTTTGTGACAATTAATTCATATTTGTTAAAAAATTGTTCTCTTTTGGTTGAACATTTATTTTTAATAATTAAAATTTAACTACTATATTTTCGGTTGAACATTTGTGTTCAGTTGAAAATTTGTCTTCAGTTGAAAATGCAACTGCTTGATGGTAAATTCATAAATCTTGTTAAAAATTCGTCTTATTTCACAGAAAATTAATCTTTTCATTCAAAAATTCTTCCATTAAGTTGAAATTTTTTGCGAAAATTAATTAATATTTTTTTGAAAATGTTTTGTTTTTTGGTTAGAAATTTATCTTTGATACTGACATTTTAACAAATACCTTTTTGGTTGAAGGTACAACTGCTTGGTGGTAAATTCATCAATCTTGTTGAAAATTCGTCTTTTTTGGTAGAAAATTCTTTTTTTTGTTCAAAAATTCTTCTTTTTGATTGACATTTTTTTTGTGAGAATTGCTTTTTTTTATTTGTTCTTCTTTGTTAAAAAATTTATCTCTAATCATGAAAATTTAACTAATACATTTTAGGTTGAAATTGCAACTGTTTGGTGGTAAATTCACAAGTCTTTTTGAAAATTCGTCTTTTTTGGTAGGAAATTCATTTTTTTGTTCAAAAATTCTTCTTTTTAGTTGAGATTTTTTTGGTGATAATTATTTAATTTATAAAAATTTATTTTTCTTTGGTTACAAATTTTTCTTTAATAATGAAAATTTAACGGATACAGTTTTGTTTCATAATTTATATTTTTTAGTTGGAAATTTAAAAATTTGCTCAAACATTCATGTAAGTTGTTAAAAATATGTCTTCTTTAATATAATATTAATTTTCTTGGTTAAAAATACATCTTTTCGGTTGAAAATTTAACTAATTTGTTAAAACTTAATTTTTTGGTAATAAATTAATTATTTACCTGGAAATTCAATTATTCGATTATTGCTTATTTTTTTCATTTAAAAATGTATGTATTTTAAAGAAATCTGGTCTTTTTTTGTGAAAAAATATTTTCAGCAATTAAAAATTTCTTCTTTTTGGTTGAATATCGAACTATTTGCTCAAAACTTTATTTATTTATTTTTTGAAGATTTACATTTTTTAGTTGAAAATTCAACTGCCTGGTTAAAACTTCCTGTATTCTGTCTGAAATTCTCTTTTTTTTATAAAATTAATCTTATTGTTTGAAAGCCATCTTTTTAGTTTAAAATATAACTATTTTGTTTACATTTTTGAAAATTAATTCTTTTATTTAAAATTTTAACTCTTCCCATTATTGCTAAGAAAAATAATTTTCAGTTGAAAATGCATATATCTTATTAAAATTTTTTGTATAGAAAATTAATCTCCATAGTCAGAAATCGATCTTTTTGACCCAAAATTCATTTATTTGCGCAAACCTTCATATTTTTGGTTAAAAACTGATCATATCAGTTGAAAACTTATTTATTAAATCGGAAATTGTTTTAACTAAAAATGTAACCATTCCATTCTTGATTTAAAATGTATATTTTTTAGTTGAAAAATCAACTATTTGTTTTAAAATTGCTCCTTTTTGACACAAGGATAATTTTCATCGTTTAAAAATAATATTTTTGGTTTGAAATTTAACCACTTAATTGAAAGTTGAACTACTTTATAAAAATTCTTTTTCTGGTCAGTGTTAGATAATTCATAATTTCAATTGATAATTTAACTATTTTGTTGAAAAATCGTTTGTTGTTTTTTTTTTGTTAAAAACAAATTTTCTGATTTGATGACAATTTAACTATTACGTTCTTAGTTTGACATTTACGGTTTTTAATTCAAAATTTTACTATTGTTTTTAAAACTCATTTACATTGAATTTTTTTCAGAACTTTCCTCCAACTTTTAATATCTTTGAATTTATGTTTTTCTATTAATAATTTTTCTTTTGTAAGATCTTGCTAGGGTTAAATATTTTTCTGTTTTTAGTAAACCAAATTTCTTTTAATAAAAAGCAATTCCCAATATAAACAAATTCTTAGGTTGAATGAAGATATTTTACATTTGTACACGACTTTTTTTACATAGTGTGGATAAATGTTATCTTATTTTTTTCTAGCTCTTATGTTTAATACTCAATTTGACAAAGGAATTCATATATTGTATTTAAAGTTTAAACGATTGCTACATTTCAGAGTTTTTATAAATAACTATTAAAATATGCGTGATTAAAAGTAATTATATATAAATATAAACAAAGTCCCCAAAATTTAATTAATTAAATAATATTTTTATTCAACTGCGTTTCCACCGTTATTTTATTAAAATTTTTTTTCTTACAATGTTCTTTTCCAGCTTAGAATTTAATTGTTTTTAAAGACATTCGACTTTTTAGCTTGAAAGCTTAAATATTTTGCTGAAAAATCATCTATTTGGGTAGAAAATTAATATTGTCGGTTGAAAATCCATCTATTTAGTTGAGGATTGAATAACTTTGTTAAAAATTATTATTTTTTGACTGTTCAACTTGCTGGTAATTTTTTTAACTAATTTTTTTTTAACTGCGAATTAAATTGTTCAATTTTTGATTGAGAATTAATCTTTTTAGTTTAAAATCCAACTTTGTATCAAAAATTTATATTTGGTTAAAAATTAAACTCTTTAATTAAAATTTAAACTATTTTTATATGAAAATTTAATTATACTGCTGGAAATTTTTTTTTATTAACTTTCTTTTTTTAAATCATCATTCTGGATGAGGATTCAACTGTTTTGATAAAAATTCGTCTATTTGCTTTGAATTCAAAGGGTTAAAACTTTTTTTCTTTCAAAGAAAGTTTTTTTTTTTAACTAGAAAATTTAAAATTACAATTTTTATTAAAAACTAATCTCTTAGTTGAAAATTCAAGTATTTTCTTTCAAATTCATATTCACTGATAGAAAATTAACTTTTTCGTTCAGCATTCTTTTTTCCGGTTTAAAAGTTAACTATTTTCAAAAACATTGCAATTTTCAGCTTGAAAATTATATATTTTGTTAAAAATTCGTTTATGGGGGTAAAAAATTAATCTTGTTTGTTGAACATTCAACTATTTATTAGAAAAAGTATGTTTTGATAAAAATTAAACTACTTTGGCAAACAATTATACTGTTTGGTTAAAATTTAAACTAATTTTATTAAAAAATTTAACTATACTGCCGAAAATTTTTTTATTTATCTTAGGTGTTGAAAAATCATTCTTTTAGATGAGAATTCAACTGTTTTAATAAAAATTTGTTATTTGGATTTGTATTCAAGCAGCTACAATTTTTTCTTTGAAAATTAGTTTTTTAAACTAAAAATTTAACGATTAAATTTTTGTTCAAAAATTTATTTTTTTAGTTAAAAATTCAACTATTCAATTTCAAGTTCACCTTTGCAGATAGAAAATTCATTTTTTTTTGTTAAAAATTCTTATTTTCCGGTTGAAAAGTGAATTATTTCGGCTCAAAATCCAAGTGTTTATAACAAATTTATATTTGGTAAAAAGTGAAGCTATTTTGTAAAAAAAACTGAACTATTTCGTTTAAATTAACTATTTATTTGAAAATTCAACTATTTTATTGGGAATTCGTTTCTTAATCTTGTTTTCTTTTTTAAATTTCATCAGTTTGTGTAAGGAGTCAACCATTTTGTTTTAAATTAATCTTTTTTATTTGAATTTAAACGGAACTTGTTTTTTTAATTCGTTTTTACAATGAAAATTTCATGATTCTATTTCCAAATAAAGATTTATTAAATTTATCTTTACTGGTAGAAAAGTAACATTTTCGTTTAACGTTCTTCTTTTTCGGCTTGAAAGTGAATTCTTTTTTAAACATTTGAGATTTGACATTTTAAATTGAATACTTAACTATTCTGTTAAAAATTCCTCCATTTGAGTTAAAAAATAATCCTGTATTGTGAAAATTAATTTATTTGGATGGATTAAAATTAAATTCAAAAATTAAAAATTAGTATTTTTTGTTTGCATTCAACTTGTTGATAAATTTTTTTTTAATTCCTTTTTTTTTAACAACGGATTAAAATGTTCAATTTTTAGTTGGAAACTGATCTTTTTAGTTCATGATCCAACGGTTAATAAAAAATTTATATTTCATAAAACATTAAAATATTTTGTTACAACAATTGAACTGTTTGGTTACAAATTAATAAATTTTAGCTCCGAATTCAACTGTATAATTTTTGGTTGAAAATCGATCTTTTTAGTTAAAAATTCAACTGTTTATTTGAAAATTTACTTTTGGTTAAAAATTAAACTATTTTATTTACAAAATTTAACTGGTTAAAATTTAAACTATTTTTATTTAAAAATTTAACTATCCTGCAGAAATTTTTGTTTTCTCAACTTTTTTTGTTGTTGAAAAATCATCATTCGGAATGAGGATTCAACTGTTTTGATATCCACCTTTATTTTATTTTAATTTTAATTTAATTTTTTTTATTTTCTTGCAGTGTTATTTTGAGCGCATTACAACAATGCATTATGCAATTTTTTTTGACGAGACAAGCAAGAACCGCGTCTGTATGAATAACCAGTTTTTTCAATAATTTTTTTAGTGGAAAGTCTGTAACTTTTTGCCGCGGTTTATATTAGTCATAATTTCTAATCAAATATAAAAATGACGCAAATTTCTCGTTCAATTATGCTTTTTCATAAATCAAATATTCTTCTAGACGATTTAAAATAGAATATTTTATGTGTTATAAAATTTAAGGAAGAAATTGTTTCTTGATTTTCTTAATTTTCATCTAAGAAGATTAATTTTCTATGAAAGAAATCAAATTTTCAAGACAATGCATGAATTTTCAACTAAACAAGATTATTTTTTAAACAAAAATCGAATAGTTAATTTTTCCGTTCATTTTCATAAAATAGTTTTTTATTTTTTTATTTTCTAATAGTTGCATTTTAGACAGAACAAAATTAAATTTTTATGCAAAAGATTTAAGTTTGATTTTTTGTCCTGTAAATATGAATTTGAAACAAAAATGTAAATTCTAAGCCAAACAGTAAAATTTTTAACCAAAAAACTGGATTTGCTATGAAGTAGAAAAAGAATTCAACAAATGATCAAACTTCAGCCAAAAAAAGATTTTAATTATAAATATATTTACTACTTATTTTAAATATATTAAATGAATTGTTATCAAAATAGTTTAATCTAAAAAAAAAGATTGATTTTCTACCAATTACGCTTTTAACAACAAAATATTAAATTTTTAGCAAAAGGGACTAGTTTAATTTTTTCATCTGAAAACATAAATTTGCACACAAAAAAGTTAGTTTTTAATCAAATAGTTGCATTTTCAACTAATGAAATAATTTTTAAACCAATAAGAATAATTTTCTGCAAAAAGTCTATTTTTTAACAAAATACATATATTTTCAACTGAAGAGATGAATTTTTAATTTACATTTTTTATTTTCAACCTAAAAGGCTGAATCTCAATGAAAAAATTAATGGATGAAATTTGAAACAAAAAATAATTAAATTAAAAAAAAAGATTTGAACTAATCTAAAGAAGACGAATTTTCAAAAAAATAATTAAATTCTCAACCAAATTTTTAAACAAACAGTTGCTGTTTTGATCAAATAGGAGGAAATTTGAACAAAAAACGAATTATTTTCAAACCAAGAAGATGAATTTTCAACTAAAAGAAATTTTCTACCGAAAATAGAATAGTCACTTTTTTAATTTAAATAAATTAGGTTTTAACAAAAAAAGTATAGAAAAATTCATTTTGAACCAAATAGTTGGATTTTTTACTAAAAAAGATTTTTTCGACCAAAAAGATTAATTTTCAACCAAATAATTGGATTTAAAAAAATATATATATATTAATTTAGAACCAATATTTGAATTTCTCACCAAAATTTTCTTAAGCCAAAAAGACGATTTTTAAACAAAACAATTGAATTTGTAACCAAAAAGGATAACTTTTAGACAACATTATTTAATTTTTTTATAATAAGTGATTTTCAAACAAATTATTGCATTTTTAAACAAAAAATATCCAATTTTTACACAAAGAGATGAATTTTCTACCAAACTGGAATAGTTAAATTTTCAGTTCAAAAAGTTAATTTACAATAAAAAAAGAAACTTTAAGAAGAAAATAATTAAATTTTTAATCCGAAGAGATAAATCTTTATAAAAAATAATTATGTTTTAACAAAGTAATTCATCTTTTAAGCAAGTTGTTAAATTTTCAATCAAAAAGATTATTAACCCAAAAATATGAACTTTCTGCCAAAAAAGACAAATTTTCAACTAAATAGTTTCATTTTTAACTAAAAAAAAATTCATACAAAAAATAGAATAGTAACTTTTTGAGTTTAAACAAATTTGTTTTCAACAAAAACAAAAAAACGAATAGAAAATGAATTTTTAAACAAATAGTTGAATTTTCCACTAAAAATTATACATTTTTGAACAAGAAATAAATAGTTACATTTAAGGCAATATAAGTAATTTTCGACTAATGAAATTAATTTTCAACTAATATGAATGATCTTCCACCAAAAATGATTTTTTTAGAGAAAAGTTGAAATTACCTAAAAAGATTAATTTTCATATGGGAAGATTGATTTTGTACAAAAAAGGCAAATTTTCAACTCAATGCATGAATTTTCAAATAAAAACAGAAATCATAGAAAAAAATTGAAATAATACATCTTTCAGGTAAAAAAAAATAAATCTTTAGCCCAAAGAATAATATTTCAAAACAATTTAGTTAAATTTTCCAACAAAAAGATTAATTTTTAACCAAATAATTAGATTTTCAAAACGAACATACGAATTTTCAACCAATATTTGAATTTCGTAACAAACTTTTTTAACCCAAAAAGACGAATTTTAAACAAACCAATTAAATTTGTAACCAAAAAGTATAACTTTTAGATAAAGGATTTAATTTTTCTTAAAATAATTAAATTTGCAAATAAATAGTTACATTTTTAACTGAAAAAGATGAAATTTCTACACAAAGAGATGAATTTTCAATAAAAATATTGTCAACCATAAAGTGTTAAAAATTTAAATATTCAAACTTTAAAATTGAAAAATTGGGTTGTTTAAAATAAAAATAGATAAAAACTTAACCATTTTGAACCTTAAATTTTCAATTTTTCCCTTTCATCATTCTTAATTTTACAAGCTAAATATAAACAACTGAATTTTAAAATGTATAATTAACAATTTAAAATTTTTCAATGTCCTAACAATTGAAATACACGTGCATTTACTTTTCAACGTTTCGTAGCAGATATTTTTTATTTGTTATTGTTTCCAATTTAAAATTACTTTATTTTGAACATTTCAGAATGATTCAAATTTCAAGGTTTTTAATTGAAATTTTTTGCATTTTTAGCAGTGAAAGTAACAATGTATTAATTTTTTAATCTTGGAAAAATTGGCCGGATCAATTTTAATGCTAAATTTTTATTTTTTACGCAATAAAGTTTTTTAATTCTAGAATTCCAGAAGCTTTGTAATCATACAATTTTGAGATGTTTTAATTCGAAATCAAATTGTTGAATTTTGAACGCTTTCAATTAGAAATTACACAATTTCCACTAATTGCAATTTTTAATTTTAATTTTGGTTGAAATTCATTTCAGTTTCAAAATTTTAGTTCCACATTTTTCAATTTTGAAATCTTCTATTCAAAAATGTTTCAATTTCAAAAGATTTTTTTGAGAAATGTTACAAAATTAGCGCATTTTAACTTCATTCGAAATTTTGCCCTTTTTCAAAACTTTATCTGTTCTAAATTTTTCTGTTTTGAAATTTTTTCAATTAAAAATTGTTAAAAATGTATTTTTCTAATATAAAACGCTTTTAAAGTCAAGATGATTAAATATTGCCTCCAAAAAGTTGAAACATAATATTAAACATTTTGTTATATTGTAAATAAAACACCTTAGAATTTGTTGTTTTAAATCGATTTTGGGTAAAATTTTGTATTCATTATAATATATATTTAAAATATTTTTTAAACTAAGATTCTTTAGCATTTAATGTTGATGTAAACACTTTCCTGGCCACATTATTGCATAAAATTGACATAAAATTAACATTTCCATACGCAGAACACGTTCAGCTAAATAGTAGTACACCTTGAATTTGACACAACAATCGATATTTTGACGTCCGATTAGTAACACCCATTTTTCCATCTTATTTGCAATTTTAAAAAACTTTAATACTAGGAAAAATTATCTTCCTCCAGTAGGATTGTAAAATTCTTAAAAAGAAAATACTCAAAATAAAAAATTTACGAAATTATAAAATTTTTAAAATATAAAAATCCCAAATTTGAAAAATCCCGAATGATAAAATTCCAGCTGAGATTGGGACGACTGAAAAATCCCGAAAAATAAAATTCCCGACACAGTAAAATTCCCGAATAATCAAATTCGCGAATAATAAAATTGCCGAAAAATAAAAATACCGAATTGGAAAATTGCCGAAAAATAAAATACGCCAATGATAAAATTGCCGAAGAATAAAAATACCGAATTTTAAATTTCCCGAATAATAAAATTTCAGAATCATAAAATTTCAGAATTATAAAATTCCCGAATTGGAATATTCCCGAATAATAAAATTTACGACAGTTTATAATATTACCGAATTGGAAAATTACCGAATATTAAAGTTCCCGACAGTTTATAATATCACCGAATTGGAAAATTCCCGAATAATAAAATTCCCGACAGCAAATTGCCGATTTATAAAATACAAAAAGCGTTCGCAAAAATAAA
>NC_046662.1:47995680-48003906 GCF_010883055.1 Belonocnema kinseyi | reverse complement strand
ATTAAAAAAACACGCGTTACCTAGAAATATTTTATTTAAAATTATTGCTATTTTAAATTTAAGAAATAAGCTTCAAACTTTTAAATATTAAAAGTAATTTTTGAAACTAATATCTTATTGTTGTATTTGTAATAAATGAAATATATTTATAAAAAATTCTAATTGTTAACATTCGGGAATTTTCCAATTCGGATATTTTAGAAATCGGAAATTTTCTCTCGCAAATTTTATTATTCGGGAATTTTACAATTCGGTAATATTAAAAACTGTCGGGAATTTTAATATTCGGGAATTTTCCAATTCGGTAATATTAAAAACGATCGAGAATTTTATTATTCGGAAATTTTGCAATTCGGGAATTTTATAATTCTGAAATTTTACTATTCGAAAATTTTATTATTCGGGAATTTTCGAATTCGGTATTTTTATTTTTCGGCAATTTTATTATTCGCAAATTTTATTTTTCGGCAATTTTCCAATTCGGTATTTTTATTTTTCGGGATTTTTCAGTCGTCCCCCAAGATTATAATATTACTGAATTTTAAAATTCCCGCGTAATAAAATTCCCAACAAAAAATTTCCGCAGTATAAAATATCCGACTTAAAACAATTAAAATTAAACCCCGAATTAAAACAATAATGAAAGCAATGTTATTAAAATAATTACTATATTTATTTATTAAAAGTACAAAATATTTCATTATTGTTGTTTTTTATAAATAAAATTAATTTAAAAAATCCAGCAATTAAATTCTGGAATTTTAGGATTCGTTAATTTTTTTCTGGAATTTTATAAATCAGGACTTTTAAATACGGTAATATTAAAAACTCTTCGGTAATTTTATTATTTGAGAATTTTACAATTAGAGATTTTCATACTTGGGTCATTTTATAATTTTAGGAATTCTCTATTTAAATTATCATATTTCTTGGTATTTTTCAGTTTTTTATTTTTTTCCCTTTGTATTAATGTGACTTTGTATTATGTATTTATTTATTAATAATTATTATAAATTTTCTGCACCATCAATTCATTAGATGAAAATTTTCATATAAATAAGTTTGTTCATTAAACTTATTTCTGAATGTTTCGTAAAAATTATTTATTAATTCGAAAACAAAATTTTAATTTAAATTTAAAAAAAAATTCGATTTGTTAAGACTGAAAAAAGAAGATTTTCAAGCGTTTAGAAAGGTTTCAACATATTAGAAAAAAAAATTTTAACGATGCCGAGAAACATCTAAAATAATTCTTTATTTTAACAAATTAATTTTTGGAGGAAATTCCAAAAGATTTCCAAAATTTTCTAATAATTTCCCAAAATTCTTTTAAAAAATGTAGAGAATTTTAAAACGAAATTTTTGCAATATTGGAAGATTACGAAATTTAAAAGAAAAATCGAGTAAATTTAAGAGATATTTAGAACTTTAACAAAATTTAATATCTTTTAATCATTTTTAACGACATTTAAAGGTTTTGACAAGCCAATATATATATTTCAGAATTTAAAAGCAGTTCTAGGAAAATTTCACATCATCATAAAATATATATAGAAGGTTTAGAAGTTTTAAAAAGTTTTAAAAATAATTTAAAATGTAAAAAGATTTTTTTAAATTAGAACTTTGAAGGATTTAAAAAATAGATTACGAAGCTTTTTAAGAATTTTAGAAGATTTCAAGAAAATACAAAAATATTCTTAAGATTGCTGGGAAAATTTTTTATGATTTTTTATTAATAATAAATCATTTTTAAAGAAAATTTTAACAAAAATCAAAAGATTTCGAAAAGTATCGTAAAAATCTGGAAGAAGAAATCTGAATGAAAACTTTTTCCTTTTGAGAGATATTTCTAAATTGTAGGTATTATTGGATTCTGTTTCAAAGAATTTTTGTTTGAAAATTCACCTTTTAAGTTAAAAATGTATATCTTAGTTGAAAACTTACCTATTTTCTTTTAAATTCATAAATACAGTTAGAAAATTAACTTTTTTGTTGGACCTTTCTTCTTTTCCGGTTTAAAAGTTAATTGTTTTTAAAAAAATTTGACTTTTTAGCTTAAAAGTTTAACTATTTTGTTGAAAAATTATCTATTTGGGTAGAAAATTAATCACATATGTTGAAAATTTATTTATTTGGATGAGGATTCAATTTTTATTTAATTAGTATGTTTTGGTTGCATTCATCTTGCTGGTAATTTTTTTTCCTTTTTCCTAACTGCGAATTACATTGTTCAATTTTTGGTTGAAAACTAATCTTTTTAGTTCAAAATGTAACTGTTTATAAAAAATTTATATTTGGTTAAAAATTAAAATACTTTTTTGAAAAATTGAATGATTTCGTTTAAATAAAATAAAATAAATTAAACTAAAAATTTCACGATTCCATTTTTGATTCGAATTTTATTAATTATTTTTTATTGATTTATTTTAAATTAAAAAAAGTTAATCATGTATGCTGAAAATTCATTTATTTTGATGGGGATTAATTTATTTTATTAAAAATTAATATTTTTGTTGCAAAGTCCGACTGTGTAGAAAAAAATTATATTTCGTTAGAAACAAAACTACTTTGATAAAAAATCAAATTGTTTGGGTAGTATTTAAACTATTTTTATTAAAAAATTGGAATATTCTGCTGGAAAATTTGGATTGATCATCTTTTTTGTCGAAAAATCATAATTTTATACGAGGATTCAACTATTTTGTTAAAAATTTTATTTTTATTTTGAATTAAATCGATTAAAGGGATAGACGTGGGGAAAAATTAAGCAAGGGAAAGTAGGGAAAAAGTTGAAAGTGTTGGAGGGGAGAGGAAGTAGAAGCAATCACAGAAATAAGGGAAGGCAGAGCAGGGAAAATGCAGGGAACTCAATTAAGTTCTTAATATGCTACGAATCCCTAGTTTGACTAATTTTAAAATATAAACTTTTTCTTTCCTTTATATTTGGTGAGAAATAAAACTACTTGGATAAAAAAATTCAACTGTTTGGTTAAAATTTAAACTATTTTTATTGAAAAATTTAAATATTTTGCTGGAAAATGTTGTTTGATCATCTTGTTTGTTAAAAAATTATAATTTTGGATGAGGATTAAACTATTTTGTTACCATTTTTTAAAAATTGAATTCAATCATTTAAAGAGGGGGGCGTGAGGTGAAATTAAGGAAGGGAAAGTAGGGGAAAAAGTTATGAGTGTTGGAGGGGAGGGGAAGTAGAAGCAATCACGGAAATGAGGGAAGGGAAAGTAGGGGAAATGAGGGAAAGTAGGGATAGTGAGAGAAATACAGGAAAATAAGTGAGAAGAGGGGAAGTAAAGGAGAAGTATATTGAGGAAGGGAGGGTAACGAGTAAAGTTTTGGAAGGGGAAGTAGGGGAATTAGGGGAATATGCAGAATGTAGAGGAATGTAGGGGAAGTAGGAGAATGTAGAAAAAGTAGGGGAGGGAGAGTAGAGAAGGGAGGGGTTTGAACAACTCAATTAAGTTCCTAATATGCTACGAATCCCTAGTTTGACTAATTTTAAAATATAAACTTTTTCTTTCTTTTTTTTGATATGATGCTGAAAATACGAAACACCTGAACCTCAAAAAAGTGATGTCAGCATTTATATTTGGTTAGAAATAAAACTACTTGGATACAAAATTCAACTGTTTGGTTAAAATTTAAACTATTTTGATCAATTCTGCTGGAAAATGTTGCTTGATCATTTTGTTAGTTAAAAAATTATAATTTTGGACGAGTATTAAACTATTTTGTTACCATTTTTTAAAAATTGAATTCAATTATTTAAAGAGGGAGGGCGTGAGGTGAAATTAAGGAAAGGAAAGTAGGGGAAAAAGTTATGAGTGTTGGAGGGGAGGGGAAGTAGAAGCAATCACGGAAATGAGGGAAAGGAAAGTAGGGAAAATGAGGGAAAGTAGGTGAAATGAGGGAAAGTAGGGATAGTGTGGGAAATACGGGAAAATAAGTGAGAAGAGGGGGAGTAAAGGAGAAGTATATTGAGGAAGCGAGGGTAACGGGTAAAGTTTTGGAAGGGGAAGTAGGGGAATTAGGGGAATGTAGGGAAAGTAGGAGAATGTGGAAAAAGTAGGGGAGGGAGAGTAAAGAAGGGAGGGGTTTGAACAACTCAATTAAGTTCCTAATATGCTACGAATCCCTAGTTTGACTAATTTTAAAATATAAACTTTTTCTTTCTTTTTTTGATATGATGCTGAAAATACGAAACACCTGAACCTCAAAGAAGTGATGTCAGCATTTATATTTGATTAGAAATAAAACTACTTGGATACAAAATTCAACTGTTTGGTTAAAATTTAAACTATTTTGATCAAAAAATCTAAATATTCTGCTGGAAAATGTTGCTTGATCATCTTGTTAGTTAAAAAATTATAATTTTGGACGAGTATTAAACTATTTTGTTACCATTTTTTAAAAATTGAATTCAATTATTTAAAGAGGGAGGGTGTGAGGTGAAATTAAGGAAAGGAAAGTAGGGGAAAAAGTTATTAGTGTTGGAGGGGAGGGGAAGTAGAAGCAATCACGGAAATGAGGGGAGGGAAAGTAGGGGAAATGAGGCAAAGTAGGGATAGTGAGGGAAATACGGGAAAATAAGTGAGAAGAGGGGAAGTAAAGGAGAAGTATATTGAGGAAGGGAGGGTAACGGGTAAAGTGTTGGAATGGGAATTAGGGGAATGAAGGGAATGTGCTGAATGTAGGGGAATGTAGGGATAGTAGGAGAATGTAGAGAATGTAGGGGAATGTAGGGAAAGTAGGGGAGGGAGAGTAGAGAAGGGAGGAGTTTGAACAACCCAATTACGTTTTTAATATGCTACGAATCCCTAGTTTGACTAATTTTAAAATATCAACTTTTTCTTTCCTTTTTTGATATGATGCTAAAAATACGAAACACCTGAGCCTTAAAAAAGTGATGTCAGCATTTGTGAGAAGTGATTTCAGATGATGAATCATTCTGAAGGAAATAATAAGTCAATATCGATAAATGAGAGTCACGAGCAGGTCGACTATAAATTGCGAACCAATAATTATGAATGAAAATTTCTAAGAACTCGTTAGAGCCTGGTACTACGCATAACGTTACTACAGAATATTACACATACTACTACAGCCGGGTCGTACGATTCTCGCAATTTCTACGAAAATCTTTATGAATGAATGCAGGCACTTACTGCCTACTCACCTTCTACAGGTGACTGCAATCTGCATGTATGAGGATAAATATACGTTTCTGACAGATGGAAAAAATATTACATGTTCCGGACAGGAAATATATTTTACTTTTAAATAATTGTTAATCGTACGTGGAAATGTTACTAATGTAAAAAAGTGATTATTTTCATTTTTTTTATTAAAAATTTAGACAATAAATGCTTTATTGAGATTTTTTTTTCTCTCTTATGAAAAATCAACTAATTCATTTACAGTTTAATAACTATGCAAAAAAAAATTTTGATTGTAAATATTCATCGTTTTATTTGAGAATTAAACTGCTTCGTCAAAATATAAACTATTTATTTGAAGATTTAACCATTCTACTAAGAATTTCTTTGATAATCTTGTTTATGTTAAAAAATCGTCTTCTTTATTTGAATTCCAACGTTTAAATTTTTTTGTAATTAACTATTTTGTTAAAAATTTATCTTTTACTTGCATTCAACAGGTTGGTTTTTTTTCATTAGTTTATTCATCTAAAAATGTTTCGATTCCATTTTTGATTAGAAATATATCTCTTAGTTGAAAATTCCTTTATTTCAAGGAAAATTCATCTTTAGTGATAGAAAATTAACTTTTTTGTCAAACATTTTTCTTTTTCGGTTTAAAAATAGATTTTTTTTGAAAATATTCGACTTTTTACTTAGAAAGACTGAACTATTTTGTTAAAAATTCGTCTTTTTTAGTTACATTCTACTAATTCATAATTTTGTTGTTTTTGTTAAAAATGATTTTTTTTTTAACTGCGAACTCAACTTTCTATTTTTGGCTTAAAACTTGTCTTTTCAGTTGAAAATTGAATTATTTTTGGAAAATTTATATTTTGGATACAAATTAATATACTTTATTTTTTAAATTGAATTGCTTCGTGTAAACTTAAACTTTATTTCTTAAAAAGTTCAACCTTTCAGCTGAAAATTTTGTTTGGTCATCTTGTTTGCTGAAAAATCATTATTTTTGATGCGGATGTAATTATTTTCTTAAAAATTCGTCTTTTAGTTGCATTGAACTGGTTGGTATTTTTGTTTTTATTGTTAAAAATAAGTTTTTTCAACTAAGACTTAACTATTTTGTTAAAAATTCTTCTTTTTTAGTTGTGTTCCACTGGCTGGTAATTTGTTTTTCTATTGTTAAAAATTATTTTTTTAGTTAGGAAATTCAAGTATTTCCTTGCAAATTCATCTTTATCGATAGAAAATTAACTTTTTTGTTAAACATTTTTCTTTTCCCGTTGGAAATTGATTTTTGTTTAAACATTCGACTTTTGAGCTTTAAAATTTAAATATTTGCTCAAAAATTCATCTTTTTAGTTGCATTCAACTGTTTGGTATATTTTTTTTATTATTTTTTTTAACTGCAAATTCAGCTATTCCATTTTCGGTTAAAAACTTTTCTTTTTCGTAGAAAATTCAACTCTTTATTTGAAAATTCAGCTGTTCACGGAAATTTTATATGTTGGTTAAAAATGAGACAACCCTGATAAAAAATTGTACTGTTCAATTGAAATTTAAATTATTTTTATTTAAAAATTTAACTATTCGCCTGGAAATTTTGTTTAATCATCTTTTTTGCTGAAATATCATCATTTTGGATGAGGATTTAACTGTTTTTATCAATATTCGTCTTTTTGATTGGAGTTCAAACGGTTAAATTTTGGTTTGAAAATTATTTTTTCAAAATAATTTTTTATGATTCCATTTTTGATTGAAAATTTATCTCTCAGTTAAAACTTAATCTATTTACTATCAAATTCATCTTTAATGATAGAAAATTATTTTTCTTGTTAAACCTTTTTCTTTTCCGGTTTAAAATTGATTTTTTTTAAACATTCAACTTTTTAGCTTGAAAATTTAAATATTTTGTTAAAAATTCGTCTTTTTGATTTGAATTCAAACGGTTACATTTTGTTCTGTTTTGAAAATTAGTTTTTTGAACTAAAAATTTTATGATTCCATTTTGATTGAATTTAACGCTTAATTGAATATTTAACTATTTCCTTGCAAATTCATTTTGCATGAAAGAAAGTTTACTTTTCTGTTAAAGATTTTTCATTTTTGGTTTAAAAATGAATTGTGTTTAAAAACATTCGACTTTTTAGTTTGAAAACTTAAAAGTTTTTTTAAAATTCGTCTGAGTGAAAGATTAATCTTGTTTTTGAAAATTCAACTGTTTATTAGAAAATGTATGTTTTGGTTAAAATGTAAACTATTTTTATCTAAAATTTTTACTATTTTGCTCATCATTTCAGATGAGTCTTCTTCTATTTTGTTCAAAATTGGTCTTTTTTATTTAAATTCAAGCCGTTACATTTCTTCATTTATTTAAATTAGTTTTTTAATCTCAAAGTTTAACGATTCCATTTTTAATTTAAAAGTTTTTTGTAGTCGAGTTCAAAAGTTAGAAAAATTTTTTTTTAGAATTTTTTTAGCAAAAAATGTTATCATTCTATTCTTGGTTAACAATTTTTTTGCAAAATGCAACTGCTTGGTTAAAAAATAATCTTTTTTGTTAAAGACTCAACTATTTTGTTGAAAATTAACTTTTTTTAAATTCAAGCATAACATTTTTTTAAATAGCATTTAATTTTGTTTGAATGAAGCATTTTTACATTGTATTAAAGGTTTCAAAATATTAATTAAAATAATATAGGTCATTTACAAAATTTTTTAAATATCTGGATCTATTTCAGAAAAATATACGAAAATATAGTTTTGAACAGAAATTAATTATTTAAACAATTATATTATTTAAATTGAAATTATTATCAGCTCATTTCAAGTTATGTATTTAATCTCTCCCTTTTACGGGTTTGAGGGCCACCGCTCCCTGTACATATATTTACATTTCCATCCTCAGTCTAACTTAACTACTACTTATATTCTACTCTTTCGCATTACACAGGATAAGCAATAGTAACAGTAGTGATATTAATTCCTAAAATGAGCGAGCTTCCAGGGCTTCCGTTTCCTCTTACCATAAAAAAAATGCATTTTCCACGAT
>NC_046662.1:47993245-47995580 GCF_010883055.1 Belonocnema kinseyi | reverse complement strand
GTCTTTTCTGCATCCACTCACCCTTATTTCCTCCACCAAAGCCAAAAATACACCACTTGACAAAAAGAGTTCTTTCGCGATCGGTACCGGAAACGGAAGCCAGCTCATTTCAAGATAAAAGTGGATAAAAATATAAAAAAGTTCGGGAAAACCAACAAATTTCTAGCATTATTTAAAAAGAATTTTATTTAAAATAATAATACATTGTTTAAATAATAATATTTGTTAACTTGCACTAATTATTACCTCACTAGGTAAAGGATGGAAAAAAGTCGAAACTTCCATAAAAATAGTTATAATCAAGAATCATTTGCTTAAACAATTATGTTTGTTGGATTTCTATAAATATTACGTCGCACTGAGCGAGAAGTAGAAAAAAAGTGAGAGTTTCAGAAAAAAATCACAACTTTTTAGCATTATTCAAAGAGAATATTAAAATATTATTAGGAAGAATAAATTGTTTAAATAATCATTTTTACTAACTTATTTATTGCCTCACTCTAACTGAAAAACGGACAAATAGTTGAAAATTTAAACAAACAAAAAAAGGCAAATTTCTAGCATTATTCGAATTGAATGTTCTGAACAGCTATAATAAAATACTGTCTAAACAATTCTTTGTTTCAATTCTAATTGACTATTGTTTCGCTCTAATTTAAAAGTTAAAAGTAAATTAAAAATTCAGAAAAAACCGCAACTAACTCTGCTCAAAGATAAAATTGCTAAAAAGGATAATAAATTGTTTAAACAATTTATTAAAATATGAAATTATTAGTAGAAAGTAGTATTTTAGGTATTATAAAAAACTTGTATCAAATAAAAATCACTATTAGCTCAAAAAACTCGCGAAGCCCAATTTTTTCACTTATGGTGTTATTTTTGGGATGCTATAAATTATTTTTTATGGGAAAAACGTCTTAAACTTCATAGGGCTTATGGAACCTCTAAAGATTTTTTTTAATGCATTTATTTCTGTGTGGATGCAAAGGAATTTGGAAGCGACATGCATTAAAGTTTTCAAAAAAAAAAAAAAAATAGTACCACCTTAATTTAAATTAGGGTGTTCCAAAAATACATTAAGTCTATTTTATAGTGTTTTGAAAAAAAAACCCATACGTGAACAAATGGCTTTTGTGAGCTTTTAACACTATTCATGTTTGTTTTTTTTTTTTGAGGTTTTTTAATTATAAATTATTTCTAATGTATAAAATACTATTATACACTGGTAATTAGATGCTTAAATAACTTGTTTAAACAATTTATAATCATTTTTAGAAATTTTCTCTTAAAATAAAGATAGAAAGTGGAAATGTTTTCAAAAATTTTCCATTAGGATAATTTTTAATTATAGTGAGACAATAGTAAATAAAGTTTAAAAAATGGTTTAAAAGCTTTATTATTTTTATTAATAATATTTATTTTGAATAATGCTGAAAATTGCGTTTTTTATTCTGAAAATTTGTCTTCTTTATTTGAAAGTGAATATTTTATAGCAGAAATATTTAGCATAAAATTAACTTATTGTTTACAATTACAATTTAGGTGTTGGACAATGAACTAGAATTTTCTTTAAATAAAAATTTTACCATTTTTTAAGACTTTTTTTAATTTCTCTATTTTAGAAGAAATGTCATTTTTCTTGAACAAAAATGCAACGTTTTTGTTGAAAAATCATAATTTTTGGTTGAAAATTCTGTTTTTTTTTAAATATTCTGTAGAAAATTTACTTGTTCTTTTAATTAAATATTTTTTTTAAAGAACTGTAATCTTTTCTAGGTGAAAATTCAACTTTAAAAAATATTAATTTTTTGAATTCAAAATTCATCTGATTTAAGAAAAATTTCATTTTTCCTGGACAAAAATGCAAATATTTGGTTGAAAATTAAATTATGTTGTTAAAAAATCATACTTTTCAGTTGAAAATTCTACTGTTTTGTTGAAAAATTAACTATTTCATAGAAAATTTACTTTTTATTTAAAATTTACATTTTGATGTTGAAAAGGAACTGAAATATTTTCTGGTTAAAAGTTCAACTGTTTAAAGGAAAGTCTGTCTTTTTTTATTAAGAATTCACCTGTTTTAATACAAGTTTCATCTTTCTTGGATAAAAATGCAACTCTTTGGTAGAGAATTAAACTATGCTGTTAAAAATATATCCTTTTTGGTTGAAAAAGTACGTCTTTTTGGATTAAAAATTCAATTTTTTTCGCAAAACACTTTTTTTTTGTTACAAAATCCATATTTTGATCTTAAAAAGTCATCTAGAAACTTTTTTGGACAAAAAATCAAACATTTATTGAAATTTTTTAATTATTTTATAATAATATTATAATA
>NC_046662.1:47968894-47993145 GCF_010883055.1 Belonocnema kinseyi | reverse complement strand
ATATAATATAATAATAATATTTATAATAATATTTTTTGGATAAAAATAAAATTTATGTTAAAGAATTTAACATTTTTGTCAAAAAGTCGACATTTTATCTTAAAAATTCATCTTTTTTTTTAGATTTATTTTCGTCGTTAAAAGTTTATCTATTTGGTTGAAAGTTTAACTATCTTGTAGAAAATTATTTTTTCTTAGTTGAAAATAAAATTACTTGGCAGAAGTAAAATTACATTGTTAAATTTTTTTTATTGAAGGCTTTGGTTGAAAATTTAACTGCTTAGTGAAAAAGTATTTTTTGGTTTTAAATTAATTTTTAAACTGAAAATTTAAACTTATATTTTTTATTTGGAAACTCTAATTTTTTAGTGAAAGGCAATTCTCTTGGTTTAAAATTTTATTTTTGTTGGGTAAGAATGATTAATTTCTGTGTAAAATTAATTTTTCACTGAAGTCGAATTTTTTGTCTGAAAATTCAATTTGTTTAGAGAAAATTCGTCTTTTAGAAAGACTTTTTTCTCTTTCTCGTGTTAAAAATCTTTTTTTGTTGAAAATTCGTCAATTACGTTAAATTTTTTTTACAAATGTTATCTTTTTTATTGAAATATAAACTATGGCACTTTTTAGTTGGTAATTTATCTTTTTCTGTACAAAATTCAACTAGTATGTTAAAAATTTAATTATTTTGTTGAAAATTCTAGTATTTTATTAAAAAGCTATCTAACATGCAACTTTTTGATTGAAAATTAAATTGTCTTGTCAAAAAGTCATCCTTTTTTGTTGAAAATTTGTCTTTCTGATTAAAAATTCAATTTAATTCGTAGAAACTTATTTATTGTTTAAAAATTCAAATTTTAATTGTGAAAATTGAACTGAAATCTTTAGTGAGAGAAAATTGAACTTTTCTTTTGAATTTTTTTTTTATTTAAAAATTAATTTATTTTAGTATAAATTTCTTGCTGTTACGAAACTGCAAGTTTCTGATTGAAAAGGATTATGCTTCGCTTGATTTTTCAACTATTTTTCTTGAAATGTTTGGTTAAATAACTTTGTTAAGAAATTTTTTTCTTTCAGATTTTTAGTTAAAAGTTCATGTCTTTATTTGAAAGTTTAACTATTTTGTTGAAAATTATTCTTTTTGGATTGAAAATAAAACTCCTCAGAGGAAGTTAATTTGCATTGTTTAAAATTATTTTTTTTATTGATTTTATTTATCTTTTTATTGAAAATTAAATAGTTTAGTGGAAAAGCCACTTTTTAGTTTAAAAGTAATTTTTTAACTGAAAATGTAACTCGTCTACTTTTTAAAACTTAATCTTTTTTAGTTGGACATTCCCATTTTTTGGTAAAAAAATAATTCTCTTAGTTTGAAATTTCATTTTCGTCGGGTACAAATACTTAATTTTCGTAGAAAATTAATTTTTTGCTTAGGTCAAATTTTTTGTTTGAAAATCCAATTTTCCTACGAAAAATTTGTCTTTCGGCTTGAAAGTTCAACACTTTAGAAAGACTTTTATTTCATTCTTGAGTTAAAAATCTTTCTTTGTTGAAAATTCCTCATTTTGGTTAAACATTTTTTAAAATTTGTTCTTTTTAAGATACAAATTGAACTATTATCCTAAAATTTTCATTATTTTGTTAAAAATTTAAGTATTTTATTAAAAAGCCCTCTTTTATAGTAGAAAATACATTTTTTGTTTAAAAAAATTAAATTATATAAAAAAATTTAATTTTTGCCTGAAATAATGTTTTATTTTGTTAATAAAAGAGTATATAAAAGTATTACAAAATTAAAATGCTAGTATAATAATTAGCAAAACATTACTGGAGACGAAAAATTATATAAAACAATGGGGGGGGGGTAAATATGTTGTTATATTTGAAAAATATTTTACCCCCCCCCCCCTCTTAAAGTACTAAATTTTTAGTTTAATTTTTTAATTCATTCATTTATTTTAAATAACAAAATGTCTTTTCTACTATAAAAGATGGGTTTTTAACCAAATTCTTGATTTGTCAACAAAATAAATAAATTTTTAATATGATAGTTGATTTTTCAACCTAAAAAGATCAATTTTCAACAAAAAACTATCACAATTCAGATTTCATTCAAATAAATGAAATTAATACAAATGAAAATTTTTTAACCAAAAAGATGAATTTTCAACGCATAAAGATTTTTCAGTCAAGAAAAAATTTAATTTATCAATTTTTATAAAAAAATTTTCTTAAACATGGTTGAATTTGCATCCGAAAAAGATTCCAGTTGACTTTTCAAAATGAAAATATGAATTTTTTAACAGTAGAATTTTCAGCCAAAAAGTATAACTTTTTAACAAAATTGTTTAATTTTCAAATAAAAAGTTGTATTATTATCCAAGAAACAGTTGAATTTTCAAACAAGGAGTTGCATTTTTATCTAAGAAAGACAAAATATCTTCTAAAACATATGAATTGAAAAACAAACTTTGAAAAGAGAATAATTAAATTTTCATCCAAAGAAAATTCTAGTTCAGTTTCCAACAAAAAAAAGAATTGTAAACAATAAGCTATTTTCTGCTAAATAGTTGATTTTTTATCCAAAAAACATTACTTTTAAAAATATTGTTACATTTTCAACCGAACAGTTACATTTTTATCGAAGAAAGATGCAATATGTCTACTAAAAAAATAGATTTTTAAATTAAAATTTTTAAAATCAATGTAACTGGAATTTTCACAATTTGGTAGAAAATTCGACTTTTGGGTTGTAAAATTATGTAGTTTTTTAACATTTATCTTTTTGGTTGAAAAATGAACTATATTTTATCAAATTATGCATTTATAGATAAAAATGTAACTGCTTCCTTGAAGATTTGTTCTTTCTGAGTTGAAAATGTATATTTTTGCGTCTTTTTTATTAATATTTAAAATATTTTGTTGAAAATTCGTCTTTTTAGTTCTAAAATTGATCTTTTTAATTATGAATTTCATCTTTCGTGAGAAAAAATGCAACTGCGATTGAAAATTAATCTGTTTAGTTTCAGACTTCAACAGTTTAATTGAAAATTCTTTTTTTTAACTTAATTCAACTACTATAATTTTGTAATTAAAATATTTTGTGGTTGAAATATCAACTATTTTTTGGTTAACCTTATTGCACTTTAATTTTCTAAGAAAATTTTGAATTTTAAAATAAAAAAGACTAATTTTCTACCAAAAAGACGAATCCTAATCAAAAAATATAAATTCAATTCACCCACATTTTTCACCCGAATAATTCGACTTGTAACCAAAAAAGATAAAATTTCTACCAAAAAATATGGTTTGTCAACCGAATAAGATTATTCATTAAAAAAGGAAAAAATATTTTTTTAACCAAACAGTTGCATTTTTGCTAAAAATTATGAAATTTATGATTAAACAGATAAATTTTCAAACAAAAATACGAATTTTCAACAAAATAGTTGAAATATTAATCAAAGAGTTTTTTCAGCCTATGCATTTTTCAACCAAATAATACAATTTTTAACCAAAAAATAATTGAAATTTTTTTAATACTGTTTTCAATTTATGTACTAAATTTAATTCAGATGAATTATATATAAAAATTTACAATCAAACAGTTTCATTTTTTATTAAATATTAAATGTTAATGCACACTATCTAATTTGATTAAAAATGAAATTTAAGATTTACTATTAAATTACTTACCTAAGGAGTTGGCAAAATTTGAGGTTAGAATTTGGGGTTTCAATAAGCTACTTTGAACAATTTTTTCAGAATAAATAATCAACTGAACGCCAAACGTTGAGCTTACGAGCAATATTTTTTATCTTAATTAATTTAATTTAATAATATCTTGTTATTTTGTTTTTAAAAAATGTAACATGTTGATTTATAACAATCCATTCTTGCTTTTTAATGTATTCTATAATTGGCTTATTTTGTTTCCCACTTAAGGGTACACCCCAAAATTCTTGACCCACTAATGGGCACACTGTTTTATAAAAAAGAAATGAAAACGCACCAAAAGACGACATTCTCTCTGTAAGCCACCCAGTGGGCACAAAATTTAGCGACGTCTTTACGAAATCGTTATGACATCTTTACGACAACTTTACGACATCCTATGTCCATGGCATTAAGTCATCTTTACGATATCGTAAATATGTCGTATGATCTGACGATGTATTTACGATATCGTAAAGGCACTGTAACGATACGCACATAGGATGTCGTAAAGTTGTCGTAAAGATGTCGTAAGATTGTCGTAACGATGTCGTAAAGACGTCGCCAAATTTTGTGCCCACTAGGCAGATACGTAGGACCCCACCCACTTCATCAGTTTCACTATTTGAATTAGTCATTTTTCACTAATTGAGTGATAGTCAAAATTGAACCCTGAAAATAGTGAATTTCACTAATTGAAATAGTGGAAGAAAGTGATTTCACTCTCTTAATAATGAAATAGCTTTAACTAATTCAAATAGTGAAATTTTCACTATTTCAGATGTAGAGAGTAGTGTAAATAAATATCGAGTAAAGCAGTGTGGCATTAGAAAAATTCGAAGTGTTCGATAGACGTACAAAAACGTTTCGCAGGTTGTATTATGCGAGGCAGACGACCTAGATCCTATAAAGTGGAAGCAACAGGTGGGAACAGGTAAGCGATACGGTAAGGCGGTAAGCAACGGGGGATGACGACCTGCGTGACTCATGGGGTTGCTCCAAGAATGTTGATCGTTACCTCCCCCTTTTAGTCTTTTCGCTCTCTCGCTTCCTTCCGTGCCCTCTCCCCTCCTCCCCCTCTCCGCTCCAGCCCCCACCTTGCCGTCCCGTTCTCGGGAGTTACCTGCCGATGACTCACATTCCACACACGCCTGAACCTGCATTTCACGTCTGGACTTGTCTCGTCTCGTCTAGACTCTATAGTAAGTAGCCAATGAAAAGGTTTAGGGCGGTCTGAAAAAAAATTTTCTATAGGAGATTTAGGGCCAAGACCCCTGCGGATCACCCCCTGCTCTTAAATATTGGACCCAAGGTACCAGTTTATCCCTACCTGGCTGTCACCTGTGTCCTATCGATTTTCGAAATCTCTTGATCGGTTTCTGAATACCGAAGGACTAACTAAAAGCCTAAAAAGAGGACTTCTGTGACTAGACAATTTTATATTGAATGGTGGATAAAAGAGATGTTGGTTTTTAATGTGGGGTCAACCTAGGTCGTTTTGATAGAGAGATCTGTTTAGGGTTGATGTCCTTTTTATAGTTATTCTTTAGCGATTAGGGTGACCAGATCTTTTTGGAAAGGGCCTGAAGAAGACACTTAATTAGAGAAATATCCTCCTTTGTCAGAATGATTTTTCTTCACACAAATGGAATTTTCTTTTAACTTTAATTTTAAAAAAAATTTTATTTTTCTCAGAAAAAAACTTTGTGCAAAAAAAGACATTATCTTTCGTAACAAATTTCAACTAATCTTGCAGACAAACAATTATGTTCTGTCTTAGGGACCGTATTTAAATTACTTAACGGATTATAGCCCCCCCCCCTGTAAAAAACCGTTAAAAAATATTTGTCCCCCCCCCCACCCACCCTTATTGTTGTACGTAATTTTTAGTTTAAAAAAATGTTTTGCTAGTTATTGCTAGTAGAATTAGGCAGGGTGTCTGAGAAAATTTTGAAAATCCTTGATCATTAATTTTTTTATAATTATTGATTTATTTTAAACGAACACAGTATTTTCAACAAAATAATTACACTTTTAAGATACTAGTTGATTTTCTAACCTGAAAAGATAAATTACAAACTAAAAAGTGTCATAGTTTATACTTCAATAAAAAAAGATAAAATTGAAAAAAAAAATGTTTAACCAAAATGGCGAATTTTCAACAAATAAAGATTTTTAACTCAAGAAATAAATAAATGTCTTTCTAAATTGTTTAACCTTCAAGCCAAAAGACGAATTTTTCCGAGAAAAATTGAATTTTCAGCCAAAAAATTTGACCTAAGCAAGAAATTAATTCTCCACGAAAATTAAGCATTTGTACCCAACAAAAATGAAATTTCAAACCAAGAGAATTATTTTTCACAAAAAAATGGGAATTTCCAACTAAAAAATATCAATTTTAAAAAAGTGCATGAGTTACATTTTCAGTTAAAAAATTAATTTAAAAAAAAAAAGTCTTTTCCATTAAACAGTTCAATTTTCAACAAAAATAAATAAGCTTTCAAGCAAATTAATTTGTGTCAAGTAGTTTTATTTTCAATTAAAAAAGATTAATCTTCAACAAAATAGTTGAACTTTAAAACAAAGAGATGAACTTTCAACTAAAAATATAAATTCGAAAAAGAAAGCTTTCTTAACAAAGTGATTCAACCAAGTATTTCAAGCAAAATAGTTGAATAATCAAGCAAAGAATAATAATTTTTAATCAAGAACTTTCATAAAAGAAAGAAATTTCTACTAAAATAGATGGATTTTAAAATGGAATAGATACATTTTCAAAAAAATGGTTGTATTCTCTGTTACGAGAGACTTAAGTTGACTTTTCACGATCAAATATGAATTTTTAAACAAGAAATAAGTTTCTACGAAAAAAATTGAATTTTTATTCCAGAAAGACGAATTTTTAACAAATCGGACGACTTTTTGACAAAAATGTTAAATTCTCTAATAAATAATTGTATTTTTATCTAAAAAAGTATGAAATTTCTATTAAGACAGATGATTTTTTAAATTGAAACGATCAATTTTCAACAAAATGGTTGAATTGTCTGTTATGAAAGATTTCAGTTGACTTTTCTTTATCAAAATATGAATTTTTAAACAAGAAATAAGTTTCTGCAAAAAATTACATTTTTAGTTCAGAAACACGAATTTTTAACAAAAAAAGACATACTTTTTGACAAGAATATTAAATTCCCTACGAAATAGTACTATAATTTTATCTAAAAAATATTAAATTTCTTTTAAAACAGATAAATTTTTATTTAAAAAAATAAATAAAGGTTTTAAAAAATAGTTTATTTTTTATCCAAAAAGATTCTATTTGAGTTTTTGGGATCAATGTATGGATTTTGTAACAATAAATAAGTTTCTACAAAAAAATTGAATTTTTAATCCAGAAAGACGAATTTTTAACAAAAAAAGGAATACTTTTTGACAAAAATGTTAAATTCTCTACCAAATAATTGTATTTTTATCTAAAAAATATGAAATTTCTTTTAAAACAAATGAATTAAAAAAAAATTTTAATAGTTGATTTTTTATTCAAAAAATATTCTGGTTGACTTTTTCGGATCATAATATGCATTTTGAAATTAAAAAAGAGTCTACGAAAAAATAAGGAGTTTTTAATCCAAAAAGATCAATTTTTGTACCAAAAGGGTGTATTTTAATAAAAAAAAATATATATATATAATATTTATTTTTTTAATAAAATAAAATAAAGCTTCTATTAAAACAGATAAATTTTGAAATCAAAAAGACAATTGTTCAAAAAATAGTTGAATTTTCATTGAAAAGATTTTCAGAAAAAAATAATTTTTATCCAAAAAATTACTCAGTTGACTTATCAGGAAAAATATATAAATTTCAAACAAAAGGTTAATATTCTACGAAAAGAGTTGAATTTTTAACATAATAAGTTGCATTTTTTACCATACAGTTGTATTCGCAATCGAAAAGGGTTATTTTGGTTTTAAAAAAATTTCAAATTTTCAGCGGATGAGGATATATATGTATTTATTTATTAATAAAGATTCATAATTTTATGTAGCATCAATTTAGTATATCAAAATTTTCAAATAAGTTATTTTATTCAACAATAAAATTAATTCTGAATGTTTTTAAACATTATTTACAAAAGATGACATTTTAATTTTAAATGCTTTTTAATATTGGATAATGAGTCTGTTCGTAACATTTTTTCGACAGACTATAATATCGTAATCTTTTTCAAACGTTTTATGAAATGATGAAATGTAATTTTTTCTAGCCAGAAAATTATAGACACTGATACATTTGACATAAAATGTATAATTTTAAAGAGTTTGAAAAATAAATGTGAACCATTTTAAGAATTTTAAAGATTTTAAGATGATTGACATTGTTTCTTAATATTTCAGACAAAATTTAAATGCATTTTTTTATAATTAATTGAAAGAAAATATTTAAGTTGATTTAAAACAATTTCAAATGATCTTCTAAAATTTCAAAAATAATGTAGATGATTTCAATACAAAATTGTTTAATTTCGCAAGTTTGTAAAATTATAGAAAAAATTCTAATAAGGTTAAGAGATATTTAGAAGTTTTAAAAGGATACAAATATAATTTTATTAACTGCAAAATATAGAATTTTAAAGATTTTCAATAACAAGTTTAAAAGTTTTTTAAGAATTTTGAAAAATTTCAAGATAGTTCAAAAAATATTTTTAAAAAAAAGTAGAGTTTTGAAGATTTTGAAATACATTTTTTAAAGATTTTGAAAGGTATTAAGATAATAAAAAAATAGTATTAAAATTCGTAAGAAATTTAAAGTTCTTTTTTATTTAAAAAAATTAATTTTAAGGAAATATTTTAAAAGATGTAAAAAACATTAAAAGACAATTCCAAAATTGTCAAAATTAAATCCGAAAGATTCTAAAAAAGCTTCAGAAATAATTCGAGTCAGTTTAAAAGATATTTAAGAATTTTTGGAATTTTCAGGAGATCAGAAAGATTTTCAAATTTTGAAGGATTTCCACACAGTTTTAAGATATTCTGAATTTATTTCCAAGCGTTTATACAGTCTTGAATGTTTTTAAAATTACTCAAATTTTTCCTACAATTTTGTAAACTTCTCTAAAAATAAAAAAAAGTCTTAGAAATTTTCCAAATGCATTATAATTTATCTAAAATCTTCAAAAACTATTTTAAAATTTCTCAAGAAACAAAGGAAAATTATATAACCTTAAAGCGAACAAACAAAAGAAAATTAAAAAGTAAACAGTCGTTCGAGACGTTTATATTGTGTTTAATTTTTTTTTTCTTTAAATTATAAGTTGCCCAAATTTGTCTTTTTGTTTTAAAACTTCATATTTTGAAACAAAAATCTGTTGTTTTTGTTTAATTAAAATTAGAAATGTTTCGTTTAAAATAAATATTTTTTGGCTAAGGATTAAATTATTTTGTTGAAAATTCGTCTTTTTGGATGAATTTAAGTATTTAAAATATAAAATTGAAATTTCCTTTAGTAAAATTATTAACTATTATATTTTGCATGCAGAGTTTATCAATTTTGGTTGAAATTTCAATTACTTTGATCAAAATTCAACTACTTTGTTAAATTTTCATTTAATTGGTTGAAGATTGAATATTTTAGTTCAAAATTTATCTCTTTGGTTGAAAATGTAACCATGTTGTAAAAATATTTTTTTTGCAAGAAATCAATTTTCTTGGTAAAAAATTTATCTTCTTTATTGATAATTAAAATTTTTTTAAATCATCCGTTTATGAATTCAACTGTCTTTTAGTTTAAATTAAAATCTTTTTGATCTAAATATCAAGTATTACCTATATTTTCTGTAGAGAATTCATCTTTTTTGGTTGAGTATACAACTGCATAGTTATTAGGATTTTTATGTTTGTTTTCGGCTTTAGGGTTAGGTAAATTAAAAACGATTTAATTATATCAAACGTTTCGGCACACAATAGTAGCCCTCATTTGAGTTACAACTTTTTAATCAAAAATTTTTTCACCTTTTTTCGATTTTTCTTGAGTAGGGTTGTACTTTCATTGAAACTGTCAGTATCTTACTGCTATCAATAATTCAAAAATAAATCAAGAAAAACACGTTTTTTCAGGGATTCCCGGAAAGTTTGGCTAAATTCTTTCGATTGTTTTTCAGGACGAAATTTTATACTAATAGTTTTTGGATCAATTATTAATTTTATATTGTTGAACAACTTTATATATATAGAAAAGTAATCCCAAAAAATTCCCTACATAAATTGTACATTATATTCTTTTACACTGATGTATTTCTAAACTTTCTAAAATAAACGAACCGCAATTAAAAAAACAGGAATAAAGCAACAAAAGTAAACAAATTGTATTAACTGCGGAAAAATGTGTATTAATACTTATTATTAGAAATTTGGTGTAATTTTTTAATAATTTTTTTATGTGCCAAAACATTTGGTTTTGTATACAAACAAAAGGTTTTTAATTATTCACAAAGAATTTCATACATGAACTGAAAATTATTTTCTCTTTCAAACAGAATGTATTAGCTGTGAACAAATGTGGATCATTACTGATTATTGGAAATGTTCTTTAATTTTGTATTAACTTGTTTATATGCCAAAAAATTTGGTTTTGTATAAAAACAAAAGGTTTTTAATTAATCACAAAGAATTTCAGATATGAACTGAAAATTATTTTCTCTTACAAACAGAATGTATTAGCTGTGAATAAATGTGGATCATTACTGATTATTGGAAATGTTGTTTAATTTTGTATTCATTTGTTTATGTTCCAAAACGCCTGATGTGCATACAAAGGAAATATTTAAAATTAGTCAAAAAGAATTTCATATATGAATTGAAAAACTATTTTATCTTACATTTTTGTATTTCTCAACTTTCCGTAATAAACAAACCGCAATTAAAAAAACAGGAGTAATGAAACTAAAGCAAATAGATTGTATTAGCTGCAAACAAATGTGAATTATTACTGATTATTAGAAATTTTATTGAAATTATGTCTTGGTTTGTTTATGTGGCAAAACATTCGGTTTTGTATGCAAAAAAAGCTTGTAAATTAATTAAAAAGATTTTCATATCTGAATTTAAAATTATTTTACCTTACAAACAGTATGTATTAACTGTGAACAAATGTGGCTTATCACTGATTATTATAAATGTTACTGAATTTTGTATTTATTTATTTATGTGCCAAAACATTTCATGTATGAATTACAAAATTACTTTATCTTACATTGATGTATTTCTGAACTTTCCATAATATACGAACCACAATTAGAAAAACAGGAGTCAAGAAACAAAAGCAAACAGAATGTATTAGCTGCGAACAAATGTGCATTATTGCTGATTATTAGAAATGTCATTGTAATTTTGTATTAATTTGTTTATTTGCCAAAAAATCTGGTTTGTATACAAACAAAGGGTTTTAAATTAATGACAAAGAATTTCATATATGAATTGAAAAATTATTTTATCTTACATTTATGTATTTCTCAACTTTCCATAATATACGAACCACAATTAGAAAAACAGGAGTCAAGAAACAAAAGCAAACAGAATGTATTAGCTGCGGACAAACGTGAATCATTACTGAATTATTAGAAATGTTGTTTAATTTTGTATTCATTTGTTTATGTGCTAAAACATTTGATGTTGTATACAAACAAAATCTTTTAAATTAATTAAAAAGATTTTCATATCTGAATTGGAAATTATTTTGTCTTAGAAACAGAATGTATTGGCTGTGCACAAATGTGGATCATTACTGATTATTGGAAATGTTGTTTAATTTTGTATTAATTTGTATATGTGTCCAAGCATCTGGTTTGTATAAAAACAAAAGGTTTCAAATTAATCACAAAGGTTTCATGTATGAATTAAAAAATTATGTGATCTTACTGCTATGTATTTCTAAACTTTCCATGATAAACGAAACGCAATTAGAAAAACAGGAGTTAAGAAACAAAAGCAAACAGAATGTATTAGCTGCGAACAAATGTGCATTATTGCTGATTATTAGAAATGTCATTGTAATTTTGTATTAATTTGTTTATTTGCCAAAAAATCTGGTTTGTATACAAACAAAGGGTTTAAAATTAATGACAAAGAATTTCATATATGAATTGAAAAATTATTTTATCTTACATTTATGTATTTCTGAAATTTCCATAATATACGAACCACAATTAGAACAACAGGAGTTAAGAAACAAAAGCAAACCGAATGTATTAGTTGCGAACAAATGTGGATTATTGCTGATTATTAAAAACGTTATTGTAATTTTGTATTAATATGATTATGTCCCAAAAACGTAAGGTTTGTAAGCATCTTTCTCTTAATATCTACTTCTCTTCATCAGAAAAAAAACCCTGGAAAAAACAGAAACGAAATTCATTAAAACTAAGAAGGCCCATAAAATTGAATCCTAGAATCCTCTCTAAATCATAAATCAGTACAATATTACATCGAAGTGTTGACACTCTCTGAAGACGTTTTAGCATAAGGCGAAAAACGATTGCACAATTCTTTCCGAAGTTTCTGATGTAATTTTTATAATTTATGAGCAGGTTCTGCCAAAATTCGTGCTCTTCCTTGAAGTACTTTATCGAGTGACAGAGAAATTTCGGGAAGATGCTAATAAATACGGCGCTACAGGGTGGCCAAAGCCAGAATCGCCCCCCTCCTCCCAGGATTTTTATAATTCCCTAAACTTTTTTCTTTTTCACTGGAGAAATGAAAAATACATATAAAAATGTAAACATTTCAAGATCGCGAAATATTATTCATAATAATCTGCAAATTCATTTATTAACAATGCCCAATTGTCAAATTTCACAGTTTATTATAACATAGGACAATTTTTACATCATTGACCACAATTTGAAAATTATTAATTTTTAACGATTTAGTTTCTCCATTCAATTTTGAACGGTTCAACTAAGCCAATTTCGAAATTCCTGAACTTTTCCTGATTTTGCCCTGACCAAGTTTTCATTTTCCCTGACCGTTATAAATTCATCTTTGAGGTTAAATTTCCAAGCAAAATAATTAATTTTTTACCAAAAAGATAAATTTACAACCAATAAGATTAATTTTGTACCGAAAAATTAATTTTTTTTAATAATACATGAATTTTTAAAGAAAAAGCTAAATTTTGAACAAAGTAAATTAATTTTCAAACCAAAAAGAATAATTTTCCACCAAAAAGACGAATTTTCAACAAAATTCATGTGTTTTCAACAAAGAATGGAATAATTATTTGTACAGTTAAAAATTAATTTTGAACCATAAAAATATTCCGTAGATAAGTTAAATTTTTAACCTAAGAAAGCAATTGTCAACCAAAAAGAACAATTTTTCACCAACAAAGAATAATATTCTACCATAAAAGAGGAGTTTTCAACAAAGGTCATGAATTTTCAAGCAAATAATTGAATTTTTAACTGAAGAAGATAGATTTTCAACCTCACGAGTTATTAAATTTGTAATTCAAAAAGTAATTTGAAAAAAGAAGAATTTTTACCAAAATAGTTAAATAGTTACTCAGTTGAATTTTCAAACTGGAAATATTAATTTTCGAACAAAAAAATTAATATTCGACTAAATAGTTAAATTTTCAAACTATAAAGAATAACTTCTTTGTTTAAACTCTTTTCTTAAAAGAATTTTTTTTGAGATTCATAATTTTTTTTTAATTCATCGCATTGTTAAAAATATGACTGTTTGGTAAAAAATTAATTTCTTTTTTTGTTGAAAATTAGTATTTTTAATTAACAATGTAACTGTTCCTCCTTCGTCTAAAAATTAATATTTTTATTAAAAAGTTATATTTTTTATTTCATATTTTTAATTAAAAATGTAACTATACCCCCTTTGGCCAAAAATTAATATTTTTATTGAAAATTGATATTTTTCAGTTAAAAATTCATAAATGTACGTTGTTAAAAAATTAGTATGTGTTGGTCAAAATTGATAATCTTGGAGCAAAATTCATTTCTTTGTTTTGTTAAAACAATTTTGTTAAACATCCATGTTTTTTGGTATAAAATGACCTTCCGGAAATTTTTTTTAGTTAAAAATTTAACTATGTGGTTAAAAATTCAATTACTTGGTTGAAAGTTGAAATAGTTTTTTTTTTAAATTCACTTTTTTTAAGATTCACTTCCTTAGTGGAAAATTGAACTATTCCTTTTTTTTAAATCAATCTTCCGGGTTAATAAATTATATTTTTCGTCGCACTCATTTTTGTTAAAATTTTTTTTCAGATCAATAATTTTAATTTACTATTTTATTGAAAATTCGTTTTCTGTTTACCTGAGGACATATTTTCTCAAATTAACAATGTAACTTTGCCATTTTTCGTTAAAAAATTAATATTTTTGATTGAAAACTGATGCTTTCTGGTTAAAAATTCTTTCCTTTGTGTAAAATTTATTTATTATGTGACAATATAGCTGCCCATTTTTGGTTCAGAATTGTAAAAAGATAATCTTATTGCTGGAAAATTATCCTTTTTTTAAATATAACTATTTGGTTAAAAATTGTTCATCTTTAGTTGAAAATTCAGTTATTTGATTGAAAATGGAACAAATTTGTTAAAAATTCATATTTTTGGAGATTCACCTTCTTGTTTAGAAATTTAACTATTTTAAGTAAGGAGTTTAAAGTGTTTTATATTGAATTTAATATGGGATTAAAATTAATTTTATTCAGAAGAATTTATTTTTCCATTATCTACCATAATAAATTACTTTTTAACAAAATACTTGAACTTTTAACAAAATAATAATTTCTCAACAAAATTCATGCATTCCCGCTGCCCTTTCAAAATTAAAGATAAAAGCATCGGTAACTGTAACTTAGTAATTGTGAATTCTCTTTAGTTAAAGCTCCTTTGGCGAAAAATTTCATTGAATAAAATTTTATTGTAGCTTGTGTCCTTTTTATGAACAGCTTTTTAACCAAGAAGTGGAATTTTTTACGAAACAAAATGAATCATCAACAAAAAATGTAATATATGATATTTTAATTAAGAACCGATTTTAATGATCTATAAAAAACAGTTCAACAAAAAGGACAGAATTAAAAAAAAAATACTAATTTTCAAAACAGAAGATTAATTTTCTACCAAACAAGTCGCATTTTCGACAAAATACAGCAATCCTTACATAAACAGTTGAATTTTTAACAAACGACATAAATTTTCCAATCAATTGTTGAAGAAATAGTGTTAATTCTAGTTCAAATGCAAATTTAATTTGATTAAGCTTTAGTTTATATTTTTCTCATTTAAAATTTTATTAAACTAAATATTGGAATTTTTAAACAAAAAAAAATTATTTTCTTTTTTCAAAAAAAAAAAAAACAATTTAATTTTGGACGAAGTAGATTTATGAAAAATGTGGATCCCACAAGTCACTATATAAAAAAAAATAACCTGAAAGAAAACAAAAGCATTTTGTTTTTTAGACACGTGTATTTTTATCTTAAAAATTAAATTTTTTCTTGAAAAAAGATTTTTTCTTTTCGCTCCACTGGGAATCGAACCACAGATCTTCTTATGTCCAGCCAGGTGCTTTTTCATCAAGCTATTAGAGATATCCAAATGAGAACTTTAATTTAAGAATATCTTAATGGAAAAACACCTGACCGGATATCAAAAGTTATGTGGTTCGATTCTCAGTGGAGCGAAAAAAGAAGATCTTGTTTTCAAGAAAACATTTTTATTTTGAATTGGAAAAAATTATTTTCCACCTGGTCTGATCAAGAAGTTAAGTATTTTCTGTTATTGAAGATTCTTAACTTGATATATATGGCTCATTTTTTGCCTCCACGTTTGTGGAGGGCTATCTACTGTCGATAAATTACCGTCCGCTAATGACATAAAACATTAATTTGAAATAATGAATGGTATTCTTATCACACTAAAAGAATACTCAATACTCAATTTGAAAAAACGGAAAGGGCAACCTTGATGCCTATAATAATGTGTAAGATAATCACTACCTTAAATATTTGTACTCTAACGAAAAACTAGAATATTTCATAGTTACTCCTGAAATCCTAAAAAATTGATTAGAATATCTTGAGAGCTTAAAAAATTACTTAAACCCAAGTAGAAATTTTAGTCCTATTTAAGCCCTGCATAATTCCAAATACAGCCGAGCCTCTCAATAGGGCACCTCTCAGGGCTTCAGGGGAAATTTTTCTCGGAAACGCACCACTCCCACCAACGTCCTCCGCACCTCGAGACTTTTGCATGCTCTGCCTCTGAATAAGGCGCAAGCCTTCCCCAAAAAAGGTTTCATTTTTAGGGATTAAAGAGGAGTTTTTACGAAATAAAACAATACTGATAACTTTTTTTAATCCCTCCCCCCTCCTATACCTATAGTGTCCCAGATAATACCCAAGAATAAAAAAAAAATATATTTTTACACATTATTGTTAATTTTCAGTTTTCAGCCCTCTCTGTTGTCTTTTTTTATAAAAATAATTACTGATAGAATATTTATATATCTCCTATGACTTTTTGAACAATCTTTAATTTTTTAAATTAATCTAACTTATCTAAAAAATTATTTATTTCACAAATTTTTGCGAATAAAAGTATTTTCTGAATTAAATATAATAGTTGGCCATTGTTTGGAGTAATAAATTTGTTTTAAAATATGACGCAATTATGTAAACATTTAATCATGGCTTATTTTAAAAATTTCAGAAAATTGAGTCACGATTTTTAAATTTATTTCAAAATAAAGGCATTTTGAAGGATTTGAAAGATTTTATGGTATTGTTGAAGATTTCGAGGAATTTTGAAGATATTACCAGGGATATCAAAAGATTTCCAAAAAAAGGAATTTTGAAAAATTTCAAAGATTTTATGGTATTGTTAAAGATCCCGAGGGAACTTTAAAAATATAAATAAATTAAAGGGACTTTATATGATTTTAGTGATTTTATAGTATTTTAAATATTCCGAGGAATCTTAAAGAGAACAAAAATATTTTAAGAGATATCAAAGATTTTAAAGAATTAAAAAAATGGAGGATATATTAAGACTTCAAAGATTTTTTTGTAGATTTGAATAAATTGAAGGATTTTAAAGGATTTCAAAGATTTTCTGATATTTTTTAAGATTCCGAGGAATTCTAGGGATATTTAAAAGATTTTAAGGGATATCAAAACATTAAAAAGTATTGGAAATATTTTTGGGTATTTTAAAAGTCAAATATTTTTCAATCGATTTCAATAATTTAAAGGCATTTCAAAGGATTTCAAAGATTTCATGGGATATCAAAAAATGTCAAATAATTTGAAATATTTAAGATTATTTTAAAACTCAAAGATTTGCAGATTTTAATTATAATTCTGATAGAATAACATTTCACTAGGAAAACTTTCATAACGAAAATAATATTAGACATTAATCATTCTTGAAAGGAAGATAGTACACATGAAATGGGACAGTTTTTAAGTTAATTTTGCACGGTACTATTTGAAATGATACATCATACAGTTTCAATATTATATTAATATTAATTTTTTAAAATAAATTTAGTTATTTCTATTATTCAATTTAATTTGATTAAAAAAAGAAAATTCAGTTGTTTAATATAAAACTGGGAATTCTAATAAACATAGTTTCTCGAAAACTACCTGTAATTACCAGACTTTGATTTGTTCACTAAACACTTTTTAAAATAAGCTTTTGCAAGAAATAATTTTCGCCTAAATTTGGAAAACGATTAAAAACATGAGAAGATTTCAAAACATTTAAAAGAAGATGCTTTCTGTGAAAATTCAAAGTGATTTTTTATTTTAATATATAATCAGTTTCAGAGAATATTTAAAAGGATTTCGTAACCAATTTTGCTATACAAATAACAATTGAGCTTAAATAATACTAATTTAAAAAGTCCTCAGCTTAAAAAATTTTAATAATTCCATTTTTTATGTTTTCAACTTAAAATAGCTTAAAATTATATAATTCCGAAATTTTACAAATTTGGTTAATTATGTATCCATTTAGAGGATTGAAAGTGATAGCGTGGTTTTATAATATACTTGCAATCTTTCAACTATACCAATTATAAAAGTTAGCAACTTTTTATTTCGCTGTTTAGTCGCATTTAATTTAAAAATTTTGAACCTGTTAATAGCTTTTATTTTATATGTGTAAATAATTGAGCATTTAAATTTAAAAAATGTTAAACTTTAATTTTAAAACTTTAGGATTCCAAAGAGTTCCACTTTGAGTGTCCAGTTTTATATAAAAGAAATAAATTTTGGAACTTGCAATTATCGAAAGTAGTCTAGGCATCTGATACTTTTACACCGTGTTCCAGAGATATTTTTGAAAAAAATTCCAAAAATCGTGTTTGCGTTGACTGAACCGTCCCATTGCACTCTAACGCAAATTGTTCGACCCCAAAATTAAACTAGAGGAAATTTTGAAAAATTTAAGGGCAAAAAAATTTTTCTATCTTCAATAGGTACCGAGTTATGGTCCTTCAAAGAACCCGAATTTTTCGGAAAAAGAGGCCAAGAAACCCAATTCTGAAGTTTGTATCTGTACGTCAAGAAAATAAATTATAGAGGTCAAAAGCGGTCAACTGAGCAGTCTACGCAAACACCATTTTTGGATCTTCCTTCCAAAATATCTCCGGGATGCACGGGCATCATTTCTAGAAAACTTAATACTCTTAATAAACCGTTTTAGCAAAAAAAAAAACGCGCATTTTTTCTTCAGTTCGTAAATTAGTTCTAAAATTACAACGAAACTCATTCATAAACATTTTAATTAATTAAAATGCGCATATGAACTATTTAAATTATAAACAATATATACATGGCTGTATAAACAAACAAAATTGAAATCGAAAATTCCGTTTCCAAAAATCAGTTAAAGTTTTAGTTTGTGAGTTATAAAATGTTTAAGCTGGACCAATCAGGAGCGCCGCATAAAGAGCCGTGCGTGCGTGAGCACTAGTCCAACGCAGTGGTACTGCAGAGAGTGCCGAGGTGGGGTTAGCGAGGAGAGAACAGCGGTCACTACACTACACTAGACTCTCGCTCACCCACGCACAACTGCTTATTCCGTGCTCCTGATTGGTCCAGCTTAAATATCTTATAACTCAAAAACTGAAACTTCAACTGATTTTTGGAAAAGGAACTTTCGATTTATTTTTTTGATTTGTATACAGCCATATAAGTCCGGACACTTGAGTCTGGGACACCCTGTATATAATTAGCATGAATGACGAATTGCAAGCATTTTGAAACAAAAAACAATACTTTTTTCTAAATTAAGGTATGACTCGTACGAATGGTATCAAACTTTAAATATGGGCATTTAAATTGTGAGCCTACTAGCTCTTTTCGGCTTCCTGCGTGATCGGTAACGAGCGGCCTCATTCGGCTCTTTACGTTAGGGGAACGTACTAAAGAGGTAAACAGGAGCTCAGAACACTGAACGATGATACGCTCGTCTAAAAGAGGACTCTATTTCTTTTTGCAGAATTCAGTTCACAAGCCGACGGAAATCCAGCGAAATTATATTTTTCCTTCTTCTGGCAAAGAACATTCTCTTGAGCGGCCCAATACTCCTGAGGAACCTCATTCTCGTGTCAGGTCTAGGTCTCCTTCTGGCAGGTCGTCTTCTGATCGAATTCTTGGAAACGCGCTAGGACAACTTGGATATATGTTCGGCTTGTTCCTCACTCAAATCAGAACCGTCGATTCGAATTTCGAATATACGTTTTTCCTGCCGATAAATCAATGCAGTTGCGGGTACAACAGAGCAGCTATGTGCACGTACCAGCCCAAGAACATATTGTATTATCTACATCCAATGGTGGCGTTTTTGCAATATTGAAAAATAGGGGGATTCTTTGTGGAATATATAGATCAAATAGACTCCATACAAGAATAAGAATGAATATGACGAGCGGTAAATTTAACAATTCGACCCCACTTGAAATTACGGAATATCCAGTTGGCAAAAAACAATCGATATTCCCACGTAATTTTATTAAAGTTGTTATGGATAATGATTCACTTCAGACTTTATACCGGTAATTAAATTTGAAAAAATCTAAATTAAACTATAATATTGGATCTAATCCGAAGTGGAATCAAAATGCATGTAACATTGAAGAAAATTTTTACTATTTTTTATGATGATGATGATTTTTATGATGATGTTTGCTATTATTTATAACAATATTCTTTCAGAATAATGCAAGAAAGTTGTGGGTTTTGCTGAAATTAAAAAAATTTGACCAGTTTTCACATTGATGTAATAGTTAAGGCAATTTGACATAAATAATTGTTTAAAATAGTTGAATATTTAATCAATAAAATTAATATGTTTATTAGTTTTTATTCATAAAAATGTATGATAAATTATGTGAAACTTAAATTTATATTCATAAATTAAAACAGGTAAATAATAAATAGTAATAAATAGTAAATAGATCTTAATTTTATAATTTTGTAAGCAATTTGATTCTATAGATACGAAGATTTTGTAAGCAAACTAAAGTGTTTTAAAATCAGATAAAAATAGAGGTTCAGTTGTAATTTTGTGACTCTGAATTCTCTTATGTTAAAACTCTTTCATCTCCAACAAACAATTTCTTTCATAATTTTCAACGAAATAGTTACATTTTCAACCTTCATTTTTAAAAAATTCAAGAAAGTAGGTCAACTTTTAACCACGCAGTTAAATTTTTAATTAAAAAAGGATCGGTGTTCAACTTAATATCTAAATTTTCAACTGAAAAGATGAAATTTCGATTAAAAATGTGAATCTTCAAGATAAAAATTATTTCTTAACAAATTATTTTAAACAAAACTTAAAAAAAAAACAGTAGAATCCTCAACCAAAGAAGATTAATTTTCAACCAATTAGTTGAATTTTTATCCAAGAAAGATGAAATTTCTACCAAAACTGATGAATTTTAAAATATAAAAGACAAATTTTCAAACGAATATTTTAATTTTCATCAGAAAAAGATTGAAATTGACTTTTCAACATAAAAAAATGTGAATTTTAAATAAGTAAATTTTCTATGAAGTGGCCAAATTTTCAGCAAAATAGAAAACAGTTCAATTTTCGACCAAAAAGGATGAATTTTTAACAAAATTGTTTTTTTTTTAACCTAATAGTTGCATATCTGAGAAAAATGCTATTTCCACTAAAAAAGATAAATTTTTAAATTAAAAAGTGAAATAAGGATAATATAGTTAAATTTTGATCCAAAAAAGATCTCAGTTGACTTTACAGCGCAAAAATATGAATTTTAAAGAACAAGTAAATTTTCTATGAAAAAGTTGGATTTTCAAAAAAATAGTTAACTTTTCCACCAAAAAGGTGAATTTTATCCAAGAAAGATGCAATTTCAACCAATTTTTTTCAAATTAAAAAGACAAATTTTCAAAAAAAAATAGTTAAATTTTAATCAAAAAGGGATTTGAGTTTGACTTTTTAACACCAGAATATGATTTTAAAATAAGAATTAATTTTTTACGAAGTTGCTTGAATGTTCAATTTAAAAAGACGAATTTTTAATAAACCTGTTGATGTTTTAAACAAAATGTATTAATTTTTACCAAATTTTTAAGGTTTAATCAAACAGTTACATTTTTTTCTAAAAAGGTTACAATTTCTACTCAAGTAGATTAATTTTTTAATTAAAAAGACAAATTTTCAAAAAAGATTTTGAATTTTCATCCGAAAAAGTTTTTAGTTGGCTTTTCAGCACCATAAAATGAATTTTAAACAAGACAATTTGCTACGAATTAGGTGAGTTTTATACAAAAAAATGACTGTATAAGACAATTGTTAAATTTTCAAACAATTAATAAAGGTTATAAATAAAAAGATCAGTTGCGGAGAAAGCAACTGGAATAAATGTGAATATAAGTTAATTAAATTACTAACAAGAATATTATATTAGGGTTACTGCAAAATTTCATTTTAAAAAATTGTTAAAAGTTTTTGAACACTTTAATTCGAGTTGAAATTAAATTCTGAGAATGGAGAACAAGAAAATATGTATTTTCAGTTAAAAAAGATTCTAGAGTATTTCTGAATATTGCTTATCTATTTAAACTTCTTAAATTCCTGAAAATATTTGTAACTAACTCGAATTATGCTCTAAATTTAAAAAAATCATTCAAAATGTAAAAAAATTACCTAAAATCTTCTAATTATTCCCAATCATTTGAAGAAAATTAATTTATTCTCTTGAAACCATTCGAATCTTTTTTAAAGCTCCTAAAGTTTATTTTTGTAATCTTTAAAAATCTACATTTCTAAATATATTCTAAAATTTAGAACTATTTTTAAATCTCTTCAATTCTATTAAATATTTTTTGAATTCGCTCGATTTTTTTAATTTAAAAAAATGTGATCTTATCGAAGGCTTTAAAATCTTCTACACCCCGTTTCGAAATTTTAGGAAATTACTTTATATGTTTGAAAAACTTTTTTAATTTTCTCTTAAAGTTTATTTAAAAAAATAATTTTACAATTTCACATAAACTTTAACAAAATCCTTTTTTTTCGATTCTTGTCAGATCTTCTAAAACTTCTAATTTTTAAACATTATTCAAAAATAATAAAAAAATACAAAAATTTGCTTCAAAACCTTGAACACACTTTTTAAAAATTTCAGGAAATATTAAAAAATGTTTTCTTAAAATTTATGAAATTCAAATGATATTAATGTCAATTTAAAAGTTTTTTTAACGTCCAATAATCAATTTAATGTGAAAAATTCCTGAAAATAAAACCAAGAATCTATAACGAACAAATTTGGACAGCCACCATAAAATGTTCCCACTGGAATCTGAAAAAACTTTATCTTTTTTATTTTTGGCCAAAGAGAAAACGAATTTTTTTCTTTGCAATTTTGGGAAACAAAAAGGAAAATGTTTTTTTATTCAGATTGCAATGGGAAAATTTTATGGTGGTTACCCAAATTTGGACGTTAGATTCTTAGTTTTATTTTCAGGAATTTTGAAAAATTTGAAAAATTGTCTTAATGTCTTCCTTATACTTTTTTCACACAGTTTGAAAACTTGAAAACTTAAAATTATTCTTTCTAGAAAAAGAAACCTAAACCATTAAAAATTTTCCCAGAAATCGTAAAAAAATCGATTTTCTCAAATCTTTCATAATTATTAATAAGCTTCAACTTTTTTTCGAATTCTTCAATATTAGTTTTTGCCCATCATTTAATTTTTGTTTATGTTTAAAAATGTAAAAAAGTTTACAAATGATAGTGTGGTGCCGAAAAGTTAAGAAGAGAATAATTTCCTATTATTAAATAATCATTTTCATTTTAGGTTGTCTCTTCTATTAATAATGTTTGGAAACATTAAGAAATAAATTTTATAATTAATGGCAATTATTGAAGTGTTAACTCATTACGGTACGGTGTGAACTTGCAAAACTGGATCACGGCAACGGGAACGCTTGTAGGATAACGTTTCCTCGTCTCTATCTCTCCTTCGCATCTCCCACTGACTGACTCAACCCCTCTCTCTCTTTATCTCTCCTTCGCTTCTTTCAATTCTCTCCTCCTCGCATCTCTCCCCCTCTCTCTTTCTCTTCATCCTTCGCTCTCACACTTACACAAAGGCTCTGACAGTATTAGCAGTGCGTAGCGGCATGCGCTAATATATATAGCACTGTAAAGCGGCATGCGCTCTTCTTGAAGGTCATGGTTCGTACACGTGCTAATTGTTTTCAATACAATTACTTATTCATTTCGCGCCTACTCCCAAATCCTCTTATTAATTCGAGTAATATTTTAAATATTTTTCATGCTGACTGAGTTCAAATAAAAACCACTTTTATTTGCTTTAAGATACTTTGCACTACATAAAAATAATTGTACATTGTTTTTATTTAAAAATTTTGATAAACGAAGTTGAAGAAACACAACATTCATAAATTAAAAATGTAAAAAAAAACTGTCACAAAATAGTCGCGTGGGCAAATAATTGACCTTGTATCTTGAGAGTTGGTGATTCATTCAGCGGATTTCCAGAAAAGTTTTCCGGTAGTGATCGAAGTAGGTTTTTCCCCGCGGCAATTTGGTCTCACAAAATGATAATGTGTCGGATGAGTCACCTTCGCATCGACTTTTTAAACTCGTTTGGGGGCAATTCTGTATACTCTGCATGCTCTATATATGTATTGAATGTTCACGTGTATTATAGCGGATTTAATAAGAAGTGGATAAGTGCCAAAAGCAGAGATAAGAGTTGCATGGAATTTTAGGGCAAACCGGAAGTGACGCGGATTCATGCGATGCAGGAAACCGAAGTCATTAAGACTAATTAAGTGGATGTGTGAAATTTCTGAGAGCTGGGAAAAAATTATCATTTGTAGCCTTGTTTTAAATTGACTATTTTTCTGATAATGATTTAGGTGATTTTATTGAAGATTAGGAGATTGATTATTGCAGGGGTTTTTGGCATGTTGTAAGTGGGATTATATCATTTTGC
>NC_046662.1:47945405-47968794 GCF_010883055.1 Belonocnema kinseyi | reverse complement strand
AGAAAATGGAATTTACCGAGAAATAAAAATTCCCGAAATAAAACGAAACTATTGAAAATGTGACTTTTTACATTGGAAAAATTTAATTTTAAATAAATTAAGTTGTAAATAAAACGAGGAATCTTTAACCAAAAACATGAATTTTCAACCAAACAAATAAATGTTTCACCAAAAAGATGAATTTTTAACCAAGCAGATTAATAATCTATCACAAAGTATGAATTTTCAATATAATGGTTAAATTTATAACTAAAAAAGATAGCTCTTCAACCAAACATGAAGTAGGTACATCTTTAGTTTAAAAATTTAATTTGAAAAAATTACTTTTTTTACAAGGTATTTAAATTTTTACCTGAGAAATGAATATTCAACTTCAATGATGAATCTTCAATTACAAAAATTAATTTTCAATCAAATAGTTAAGTTTTCGACCAAGAAGGTGAATCTTAACCATAATGAATAATTTTACAACAAAAGGAGGAATTTTCAAGAAAATAGATCATTTTTCGATTAAAAAAAGATGAAATTTAAACTAAAAATGGAATAATTATATTTATAGTTTATAAAAATTATTTTTTTACCAATCAAAACCGAATTTTCAACATAATAGTTAAATTTTCAAACAAAATAATGAATGCAATTTTAAAACCTAAATTTCCAAATTCCCAAAATTAGTAAATTTCCAAATTTTCGAATTCTCGCAAAAATTCATCCATTCATATATTCATATATGGGGTTATATTTTCGAGAATTTAAAATTTTGGAAAGTTACTAATTTTGGGAATATTATATTTTGGGAATTTACAACTTTCGGGAATTTGATTAACAAATAATAAACAAAATAGGTGAATTTTTATCAAATTAATTAAGTTTTCAAAAAAATAGTTGAATTTTGTACGCTGTACCAGATAGCTCAATTTTTAACCTGCAAGGAATAATTTCCAACGAGGAAGAATTATTTTTTATCACGAAGATTAATTGTCTATTAAAAGAGGAATTTTCAAGAAAATTAATTACTTTGCAAACAAATAATTACATTTGTAACCAAGAAGAATGAATTTTTCACCAAGAGGTAATTTTTTAGAATAAATATGATTTTCTAATCTGAAAGGATAAATTAAAAAAAAACATGAATAGTTACATTTTATTACAATAGATAAAATATTAAACTAAGAAATGAATTTTTAACTAAAATTATCAATCTTACAAAACTCAATTATCAAAAGAAAAGAGTTGCACTTTCAACCAAAGATTTGAATTTTCAAACAAAAAGTATACTTTTTATCCACTAATGTTAATTTTTCACATAAAAAAAATGTCCAACCGATTAGTTAAATTTAAAAAAATTTTCTATTTCTTAAAGTATTTTAATTCTCACTAGAAAACCATATGCGCGCGCTTACTTTTGTATTCATTTTCATCATTTACCCAATTTTTGAATAACTATTTATTTGTTAAAAATTTTTCCTGCACAAAGTTTCGCTGAATCAGAATCTGAAATAATATATTCAATGTATAATGTATTCAAAGATTTTAATTTTTTTATATAGTTTTTGCTTTTAGTAAATTTTGATATTGTGAAAAAAATTAATCAGTTGGTAATTCATTAATCAGTTTACAACATAAAAATCAACGAAAAATTATTTTTATTGATACATTACAATAATTTCTACTTTATATTTTTATAAAAATTAGAATTATTAATATAATTTTCAACTAATTTCAGAAAATTATAAATACATTTTTGAAATTTGAACTCAGATACGCATCCCAAAAACTCACACAAACATACAAAAACTACATAATTGAAATAAAGGTATTTCACAAATGATAATTAATTAATGACTCAGTAACATTAAAAACATTAAACAATTATTTTTATCCATTAAAAAAATTCTGTGATTGGAATTGGGGTATTATAAAAATAAAAAAAACTTTCTTTATACAAATCATATGTAACATTCAATTACATAACCTTAAAGTGAATAACCTATTTATGTTACCTAATCGAGAAAAATTAAAATTCGATATTTATGTTATTTAATATTGTAAAAAAATGAATTAGCTAATAACTAATTAATCAGTTTATAACATAAAAACATTTAATAATTATTTTCAGGAAGTCCTTCAAATAATTACTATACTACATTTTTAGAAAATTTAAGAGATTTTTAACATTTTAAACTATTCCAGGAAAAATAAAAAAATATTCGCACATAATTTCGAAATCAGAACCAATATTAAATTACATAAACTTGAAGTAAATAATAAATTTATCTAACTTAATTAAAAGAAATGAAAATTCAATCATTCAGTAAATCATTTCCGAAAAAATTAAAACACATTAACATATCAATATAATCATTGAATTAAGATAACCATTTCACATTTTATTATATTTTCAAAAAGTTATTCAGCTAATAATTAATTCATTATTTCACAATATGAGAAGCATTTACCTATAGCTTTCATTAAGACATTAAAATGATTTTTACTTAATACCTTTTTTCAAATTTGAGCTTTTATTTCTTAAAACTTGATTCATTAATAACATTTTTAAATAATTCCAGAAATCATAAGTTTTAAAAGAATCAATTAATAGTTAATCAGTTCAAAACATAAAAAGCAATAAACAATGATTTTCATTAAATGATTCTAATAATTTTTACATTATATTTTCTTTAAATTTGAAACAGCATTTCTATATGCTTAATTCATTAATAACCTTTAAAACTAATTTCAAATACATTAAAATTATTCACTTATTATTTTGAAAATGGAATTTAGATACTCATTTCACTTTACAAGCATCAGAAAAATCGTATAATTGTAGTAGAGGTATTCTAAACAGAAAATAAACTTTAAAAAAAGTAATACCTAATATTGAATTACATAATCTGAAAGCAAATAAACAATTCATTTTACTGAATTTGAAACATCTTAAATTGAATATTTATGAAATTTAATATTGTGGTCAAAATTAATCAGCTAGAAATTAATTAAATAGTTCACAACATAAAAAGCCTCAAGCAATTATTTTCATTTAAACAATCGTAATTATTTTTAATTTTATATATTTTGAAATTTTAATTTCTGAGTATCTTTATTTATTTTGAAATATTTTCAGACAATTTATGTTTTGGCAGAATTATTTAATGAATATTTAATCATTTCAAAAGAAAAAAAGCATTAAACCATTATTTTCATTGAAATATTTAAGTAATTTTCACTTTTATTATTTTTTAAATTTGAACATATCTTTGTTTAACTTTAATTAATTATAATCTTTTGACTAATCATGGAAAATATAAGTTTTATCAGAATCTATTAATAATTAATTAATGAGTAAGGAAAATAAAAATTATTCATCATTTTTTCATTAAAACGTGTAGGTACATATAATTTTGAAAATCGACTTTAGATACTCATGTTTCAACATCGCAAGCATTAGAAAAAATTATCGTAATGGAGATATTAAAAAAAAATTTTATTATAGAATTTATAGCTAATATTTAATTACATAAACTTATTGCAAATAATGCATTTATGTGAATTAATTGAAAACAATTTATATTCAGTTTAAAAAAATCAATTAGTCAATTGTTCGTTAATAAATTCATAATTTAAAAGGTAGTCATAAATTACAAAAAAAGAAATAAAGATACTTAGAAATTAAAATATAAAAAAATATATCAAAATAAAAATCAAGATTTTTTCAATGAAAATAATTGCATGAGGCTTTTTATGTCGTCAACTATTGAATTAATTTTTAGTTGAATCTGACAACGACATTGAATTACATAAAAAGATTCAATCTAAGATATTTTAAATTAAGTGACATGAATCGATTATTTTCTTTCAGATTAAGTAATTCAATATTAGATATGACTTTTAAAATAAAAATTTATTTTATGTTAAGAATACCTCTATTACAATTATACAATTGTGAAGTGAAATGAGTACCTAAATTTAATTTTCAAAGCTATAACCAAATAATTTCAATTTATTCGAAATTAGTTTTAAAGATTATTAGTAAATTAAATATATCGAAATGCTGTTTAAAATTTAAAGAAAAAATAATGCAAAATTTTTTAGAATGATTCACTGAAAATGATTGTTTAACGCTTTTTATGTTTGGAACTGAACATTAAAACTTATGATTTCTGAAATTAGTTTAAAATGTTATTGATAAATCAAATTTTAAGAAATGAAAGCTCAAATTTGAAAAAAGATATTAAGTAAAAATTATGTGAATGCTTCAGTAAAATGTATAGCTAATTCTGCTCATATCGTGCAATAATTAATTAATTATTAACTGAATAACTTTTCAAAATATTAAATAAAATAAAGATTAAAATTTAGTTTTTTTTTTAATTAGATGAAATGAATTGATTATTTATTCAAAGGTTATATATTTAAATATTGAATATAAATTTAATAATAAAAGTTTATTTATATGATTATGATTAAGATTAAATTGTAATTCATTTTAATGAAGGTGGATTTTTTATTTACTTCAAGATTATGGGATTGAATATTGGTCATAATTTGTATAATAAAAGTTTGTGAATGTTTGAAATACCTCCATTCCAGTTCCATTATTTTTGTAAACTTTTGCGATGCTAAATGAGCATTTGAATTCTGATTTCAAAATTATGTAGGAATATATTTTTATTTTTCCTGGAATAGTTTAAAATCTTATAAATAATTCAAATTTTCTAAAAATGTAGTATAACTATTATTTGGATGATTCACTGAAAATAATTCCTAAATGCTTTTTATGTTATAAACTGATTAATTACTTATTAGCTGATTCATTGTTTTACAACATTAAATAACACAAATATTTAATTTTAATTTTTCTGGTTTAAGTAACATAAATAAGTTATTCACTTTAAGGTTATGGAATTAAATCTTACATATGATTTGTATAATGAAAGTTCCTTATGTTTAAAATACCCCTATTCCAGTTACATAATTTTTGTAACTGATAAAAATAATTATTTAATGCTTTTAATGCTACTGAGTCATTAATTAATTATCAGATAAATAATTTTGTTTACAATATTAAATTATACTGATTTAATTTTAATTTTGTTCAATTGGGCAACATAAATTTGTATAATAAAAGTTCATTTATATCTGAAATAACTTTATTTCAATTATGTAATTTTTGTAAGTTTGTGTGACTTTATGGAATCAGTATCTAAGTTCAAATTTCAAAATTTTATTTTAAATTTTCTGAAATTAGTTGAAAAGGTTATTAATAATTCTAATTTTTATCAAAATATAAAGTAGAAATTACTTTACTGTATGAATGGAAATAATTGTTCGTTGATTTTTATGTTTTAAACTGATTAATTAATTAATAAATGATTAATTTTTTTACAATATCCAAAATAAAAATTATCATCACCCCCCCTTACCCATAAAAAACCCCAACAACACACACACACACACACACATATAGCCTTATTTCCTAAAAGAGCAATAGGATTACCCAGCTATATTTATTGGTTCTTCCCATCAAATATTGAATGATTTGCACGAAATCTTTTCCCCTTCTTAGTCTTTTTATTTCTGACCAATTCCTCCCTATACTTATCGAAACTTACTTAAGTATGTTTACTCAAGAGATAAGATCAACATATACGACCAGTTTTCCATCCAGTCAGCCATATACCCTGGAATGCTTTTGTGCAAGTGTGGGTCAATCCTGTCACGACAAATCTGAACCACTCAGTAAAAGCAAATCCGACAATAAATAATGAAGAAAAATTTACTTTTTAATAATTCCAATATATAATTAATTTAGCTATATATATATATATATATATATATATATCCGTTCTTCACTAATAATAAGAAGAATAACATTTTCTTGAAGAAAAAAAAATGTTTTTTCTTATCCTATAATTGAAAGTTGGTTGCAGCTTCCCATAGAGTAATAGAAAAGTGAAACAGGCACGTTCGAGGGATCTGTTTACATTATTGGATGTAAACATTCCTAGCGATTAAGTTGTAGCGATCGTGCCGAATTCTAGTGGAGCTTATTTATGGCTTTTAGCATTTATTTAATCCTCAAACAATGTAATTATTTAAACAATTGTCATAAATGGCTCTTCTTTAAAGAATACGTTAAATTTATTAAGTTTTTTTGTTAATTTACAAGAACTATTCATTATTAAAACAATTTTAATTTAAAACTTAAGAGTTTGACTTTTTTCTGCGAGTGAATTTGTTCACGGAGTCAACTCACTCTTTTCTATTTTGATTTACAAAAGAATTAATAATTATTTAAAGAATTTTAAATTTAAAAATTAAGAGTTTCTACGAGTCAATTTGTTCACGGAGTCAACTAACTCTTTTCTATGTTGCTTTGCAAATTTACAAAAACTATTAATTATGTAAACAATTTTAATTTGAAAAATTAATAGTCGACTAAGAATGTCTATCCGGTGACACTTTTCTATATTGCTTTGCAAATTTACAAGCACTATTAATTATTTAAACAATTTAAAATAAAATATTAAGAGTTTGCCCTTTTTTTCTAGAAGTAAATTTGTTTACGGAGTTAACTAAGGATGTCTATGCGATAACTCTTTTCTATATTGATTTGCAAATTTACAAAAACTATTAATTATGTAAACAATTTTAATTAAAAAATTAAGAGTTTGGCCTTTTTTCTACAAATCAATTTGTTTACGGAGTCGACTAAGAATCTCTGTCTATCTGGTGACACTTTTCTATATTGCTTTGCAAATTTACAAGTTCTATTAATTATTTAAACAATTTTAAATAAAATATTAAGAGTTTGCCCTTTTTTCTAGAAGTAAATTTGTTTACGGAGTTAACTAAGGATGTCTATGCGATGACTCTTTTCTATGTTGCTTTGCAAATTTACAAAAACTATTAATTATGTAAACAATTTTAATTAAAAAATTAAGAGTTTGGCCTTTTTTCTACAAATCAATTTGTTTACGGAGTCGACTAAGAATGTCTATCCGGTGACACTTTTCTATATTGCTTTTCAAATTTACAAGCACTATTAATTATTTAAACAATTTTAAATAAAATATTAAGAGTTTGCCCTTTTTTTCTAGAAGTAAATTTGTTTACGGAGTCGACTAAGAATGTATATCCGGTGACACTTTTCTATATTGCTTTGCAAATTTACAAAAACTATTAATTATTTAAACAATTTTAGTTTAAAAACTAAAAGTTTGACCTTTATCCTACGAATCAATTTGTTTTTGAATTCTACTAAGAATGTCTATACAATTACTCTTTTCTATATTGCTTTACAAATTTACAAGAGCTATTAATTATTTCATCAATTTTAATTAAACAATGATATATTTCCCTTTTTTTCTACAAGTAAATCTGTTCACGAAGACAACCAAGAATGTCTATCCGATGAATATTTTCTATTTTGCTTTGTAGATTTACAAGATATGTTATTTATTTAAACAATTTTAATTAGAAAATTAAGAGTTTGACGTTTATCCTACGAGTTAATTTGTTTTCGAAATCAATTACGAGTGTCCATTAGATGACTCTTTTCTATGTTGCTTTGTAAATTTACAATAACTATTAATTATGGAAAGATTTTCAATTGAAAAATTAAGAGTTTGCTTTTCTTTCTACGAGTAGGCTTCATTTTTTACCATAATTAACTGAGAATATCTTTCCGATGATTTTTTTTTCTCTGATGATTTGAAAATCTGCAGCTATTAATTATTTAAAAAATATTTATCAATATATTTATAGCTTGGCTATTTTTCAAGGAAGAGGCGTAACTTGTTTACGGAATAAACTAAGAATGTCTTTCGATGATCATTTTCCACGTTACTTTGTAAATTTATAATAATTATTAATCATTCCAACAATTTTCATAAACATATTGAGAGTTGGGGTATTATTCAAATTTATTTACGAAGTTAACTAAGATTGTGTTTGTGATGACTCTTTTCTAAGTGATTTGCTAAATTTACTAGAACTATTAATGATTAATTATTGAAAGAAGTTTCATAAAAAGTTTAGAATTTGGCTATTTTAAACGAATAGGGTCAGTTTTTTACGAAGGTTTAGTTACAATGCAGCTACATACGAGTTTGCCCGAAGTACTCGCATTTGCCTAAATATTTGGTCAAATGAGAGGAAAACTGCAGAAAACCACCTCCCGAGTTTAGTCGGGTTTTCAAAATTCGAGTGCACAACCCGGTTTTTCGTCGTATATGGTACCCATGCGAAGCCGTGTATAAATAGATGTTATTAAAGTAAAAATGATTATTGTGGCATTTTCTTGATCTTAATTTCCAAATAGAATAATTACAAGCATAAAAATTTGATTGAATTAAGTTTTGGGCAAGTTACTTTTTTGAGTAACTTGTTACAGTTACTTGATAAAGTAAGTTGCAGTTACATAAAAAGTAACAATTGAATTTTTTAACCAGAATATATATAATTTTTGTTTAACGAAGAAATGAATTTTCAGGTCAAAAGGACTATTTTTCCATAAAAAAGTTACTTTCAGACCAAAATCGAACTTTCTCCAAAAATAATTTTTTTTTTTAGTTACATTAATTTTTAACCAAAGGGTTCAACTTAAATAACGAAAATATTAATTTTCAACAAAAAAGTTAATTTTTAACAAAATAATTTAACTTTCTACAATTTCCAATCCAAAAAGTCGAATTTTTAACAAAAAAGTTAAATTTTCAACAAAATGTTCATTTTCAACGAAATTTTGACTTTCTACCAAAATAGTCAAAATTTCTTATAAATACATGAATTTTAATTCAAATGGTCGCATATTTATACCGAAAATATATTTTTTTCCCGAAAAAGTTACTTTTCAACATTTGGACTTTCTATTTAAATAGTTTGTTTTTTTTAATACTTAAATTTTCAACCAAATAGTTGAACTTTCTAAGATTTTCAAATCAAAAAGATGAATTTTCAACACAATAGTTAAATTTTTAACAAAATGTTAATTTTCAACTAAATTTATACTTTCTACCAAGATAGTTAAACTTTTTTAAATAAACATGAATTTTCAATCAAATACTTGAATATTTATACCGAGAATATTAATTTCTATTAAAAAAGTTACGTTTCAACCACGTTTGGACTTCATACTAAAATATTTAGTTAATTTTTTTATTACGTTTATTTTCAACCAAATAGTTGAACTTTCTACCATTTTCAAACCAAAAACACGAATTTTCGTTAAAAAAGTGAAATTGCCAACAAAAAGTTAATTTTCAACCAAATAGTTTCAGAAATTTTTTTAACAAAAGACTGGTATTTCCCAAACAAAATCAACATTTTTCAAGCAAAGAATTGAATTTACAACAAAAAAGTTCGTTATTTTTCAACTAGCTATTAGTTGGATTTTTTACAAAAATATTTGAACTCAGAGTTGAATGCAACCAAAAAAGAAGAATTTGCAAAAAATAACTGAATCTTCCATCAAGTTCATTTTTTAATAAAATAGTTAAATTTTCAACAACAATAAAATTGGGTTTGTTCACGATGTTTTCGTAAGAAAAAAGTTCGTTGAAATTTTTTCTTTATTGTTTGAAAATTTGAATGTTTATTTATTTTCGTAAACAAATAGGGTTTGAGCTATTTGGTTTTGTTTTGAGATTTGTCTCTTTAGTTGAAAATTGTTCCATTTTGTTTAAATTCGTTTTTTTTTTGCTATAAAAATAAACCCTTTGATTAAAAATTAATACGAATTTTCTAAAAAACAATTAAATTTTTAAACAAAAAAATAGAAACTACAACATAAAATTTACTTCTTAACCAAATAAAATAGTTGAATTTTCTATAAAATATATTAATTTTAACCCAAAATTAATAAATTCTCAATGAAAAATATATTGCTCGATATTATTTCAACCAAAACAGGTTTTTATTAGATTCAAACACAGTTCAATTCAACCAAAAAATATACATTTTTAACAAAGTAGTTATCTTTTTAACCAAAATAAATGAGGTTTCTTTTAAACAAAAGATATAAATGTTGAAACGAAAAAATCGAATTTTGAAAGAAGAAAGAAAAAAATTTCCACTTAATTGTGGCATTTTCAAGTCAACAAGAAGTTTTTTATAAAAATATTTTAATTAAAATTATTTTGATTTTTTGACAAATTTGTTCAATTATTAAAAAATATTAAATATTTTTATTAAAATATTAATTAATATTTAATTAATTAAATAATTAATTTAATTAAAATATTAAAAAAATATTACTAAAATAAATATGATTTTTCAACCAAAAAATTAATTTTCAACCAAATAATTTAATCTTCTACCAAATTGTTGAATCCTCGACCAAATCAGATAATTTTGACCAAAAATTTTGCATTTTTAACCAAAAAGGATCCATTTTTATCTGAAAAAATTAATTTTCGACCAAAAAGGATGAATTTTCTAATAAAATGCATAAATTTTTTGCTATCAAAGATCAATTTATAATAAATATAATAACTTTCCACCAAGAACGGAAAAATGATGAATTTTCAACCAAGAAGAATAATTTTTAACCAAAAAGACGAATTTTTAACAAAATACATAGACTTCCGATTGAAAAGAATCAATTTTCAATAAAAATATCAAATTTCAATGAAAATAAATGTAGTTATATTACTAGTTAAATAAATTGTAACAAAAAGGAATTTGCAATAAAATTGTTGAATTTCTAATATAGGAGATAAATTTCTAACTAAACGAATTTCCTGAAAATGAAATAGTTTAATTTTCAACCAAGTAGTAAAATCATAAAAATATGAATTTTAGACAAAAATGTTCAACTTTCAACCATGTAATTGAATTTGTCACTAAAAAATATGAATTTTAAATTAAATAGTTAAGTTTTTAAAGAAAAATGTGAATTTTCTAGTAAGAAGATTAAGCAAAAATCTCGAAGTTTAAAGAATATAAATTAATTTTCAATAAAATTGTTTTAATTATAAAGCCAAAAGGACGATTTTTCTTTAAGTTAATTTTCAATTGAATAGTATAATTTTCTACCAAATTTTAAAATTCTGAACTAAACCAGATCAATTTAGAATTAAACAGTTGCATTTTTCGCCAAAGGAATGAATTTTCAACAAGGAAGTTTAATGTTTGATAAAAAAAAAGAATTTTTAGCAATAAAAATCAATCTTCTATTAAAAAAGATTAATTTTAAAATTAAAAAATATTAATTTTCAACAAAAAAAATGGAATAGTTATATCCTTAGCTTTAAAAAATTTATTATCAACAAAAAAACGAATTTAAGAAAAAATATTTACATTTTCAACAAAAGAGATTATTTTTTACACTTAAATAATCAATATTTTCAAAATTAAAATTTCAAGCAAAAGAAATCAACCTAAAAAATGTTTTCTTTTTAACCAAGAAGATTTTTTTTCGAAAAATTGAATAGTCAATTTTTCAATCATGAAAATGAATGTACAACTTAAAACATGAATTTTTAACAAAGTAGGTCATCCTTAGAGATGAATTGTAAAATCTGTAGATTAATTTTCTGAAAATTAAATAGTCTGATATTTAAACAAGTAGTAAAGTCTTAAAAAATATGAATTTTTAACAAAAAAGTTCCACTTTCAACCCTGTACTTGCATTTTTAACTGTAAAAGATGAATTTTATACCAAATAGGTAAATTTTAAAAGAAAAATATGAATTTTCTGGCAAGAAGAATTATGCCCTGCCAAAATCTCGAATTTTCAACAAAATACATTAAATTTAAATTAAATTATTAAATTATAAAGCCAAAAGGACGAATTATTCCCAAAAAGGTTAAATTTTCAACCCAACAATGAAATTTTTTAACAACAAAAAATAATTTTTACCAAAAAATATAAATTTTCAACCGAAAAAGCCAGTTATATCGTTAGATGAAAAAATTAATTCTCAACATTCTTGATTTCTTTTGCTTAAAATTTTATTTTTTCAGAAATGTATTATTTTAGTTAAAAAATAATCTATTATGTTGAAAATGTTAATATTTTTTTAAAAATTAGTTTTTTTGTTGTTGAGAATTATTATTTTCAGCTAAAGATATAACTATTCCATTTTTGGTTGAAAATTGATATTTAAACAAATTTGAAATTAACATTTTTAAATCGAAAATTTATGTTTTATTGCTAAAAATTCCTCTTTGCGATCAAATATGAAACTTCCTTGTCGAAAATTCATCATTTTGGCAAAAAATACAACTTTTTGATTCTAAATTAATCTGGTTTAGTTCAGAATTTAAAATTTTCGTAGAAAATTAAACTATTCGGTTGAAAATTAACTTAAAACAAATATCGTCCTTCTGACTTTATAATTCAAACAATTTTATTGAAAATTAATTTATATTGTGAAAACTTCGAAATTTTTGCTTAATCTTCTTACTAAAAAGTTCCTATTTTTCTTGCAAAATTTAACTATTTGATTTAAAATTCATATTTTGTAGTTACAAATTCAATTGCATTTGAAATAATAACAATTGTAGAAAAAGTAATACTGAATATTTTAGAAAAGTAGCTGTAAATTACATATTGATTTATTTCATTTTATATACAATTTCTTTTTTTTTATTTATTCATTTTCAGTTTATGATTTTTTTATTTATTTATTTAAAAAAAATTTTTATTTAAAAATTTTTTTATATTTAGAGGTTACTCGTAAGGTTATTGTAACACTAGCAAAATTTCACATAAACCCATTATCGTGCAGTCTATTGAGGCGGGAAAGGTTGCCAAGCATTTCGGGATGGATTCTCGGAAGCTGCCTGGCCGAGCATCTTTAAAATTTATTCCTGGTCGATTAGGAGGCGGGTTGAGTTGAGCGAATTTATATTATGACATGGATTTAAAGTCGCTGCGATTGTTTCGAAATAATTGTGAAAGAAACTATAATTATTAGATCAATTCAGGGTAGCCGTGTGACCGGAAAACAGGGAATTTATTTATTAACCGGGATTTATTTTTTTATTACAGGAAGCATTAGTTTGAGAATTTGCAACAAAATGGTTTGAAGCCCCTACTTTTCCCGCCCTACCGCCCCCAGAGATACCCGAATTAGCAAATAATAAAAATTTATAAAAATTAAAAGCAAGAAAATTAAGACCATTTGAAATGTGCAACAAAAAAAGTATATACTATTCGAAAATTAAAACGTAAAAAAGCTGTGTCATCTAGTAGAAAAATATTCGTCGAAAACCTATTTTTTTTAAATTAAAAAAAATTATTAGTATTAATCTACAATTATTTAATAATAGTAATGCATTTTCCTAGATTTCTCGATGAGCTGATGTAGTTTAGTGTTGTTTGTTTCAATTCAACGAAAACTTTGAAAACATTTTTAATTAATAAACCCTGCCAACTTATCGGAAAATGTAGAAAGTACATTTTCACGAAAAATCTTAAATTTTCTCTATTTTTTATTTAATTTATCATGTTCTAATCTTGATCAAACATAATTTTTCACAAAAAATAAAGTTTTATCAAAAACTTATTTATTTTTCCCCAATAGACGAGTTTTGAAAAAATTACTTGAATTTTCAATCAAATAGTTTAATTTTCAACTAAAAATGATCAATTTTCAACCACATAGTGAAATTTGGAACTAAGAAAGATCAGTTTTCAACCAAAAATTGAATAATTAAATTTCCAGACAAAAAAATTGTATTTCACACAAAAAAATATCAACTAAAATGATAAATTTTCAACTAGAATGATGAATCTTTATCTATAATAAATAAATTTTTACCCAAAAAGATGAATTTTGAAGAAAAAAGTTTCACTTTGAACCAAAATGTTGAATTTTCATCTAAAAAGGATTGATTTTGAAACAAGAAGATTAATTTTCTACCAAAAACGACGTTTTTTAAACAGAATACATTAACTTTTAACAAAAAAAGAGAAGTTTTCAACTATAAAGTTATATTTGAAATTAAAAATAATCAGTTTTCAATTAAAAATTGAATAGTTAAATATTCAGTTATGAAAATTAATTTTCCATACCAAAATTTCAACCAAAGAGATAAATTTTCAACTAAAATGGTGATTTTTAAACTAAAATAGATTAAGTTTAAATCACGAAGATGAATTTTCAACAAAAAGTTTAATTTTATAACATAATCCATACATTTTCAACTAAAAAATCTGCTAATATTTTTAGTACAAAAAAATTATGTTCAACCCAATACATTAATTTTGAACTAAAATTGTGCAATATTTAATTGAAATAGTTGAATTTTTAGTTAAAAATATCATATTAAAAACCAATTATTTTCATACATATAGTTTATGTGTCAACTGTAATAGTAAAATTATTAGTAAAAGGCTAATTTTCTGCAAATAAAAAACGAATTTTTCACAAAATAGCTCATTTTTTAACCTTAGTGATAAATTTTCGATTGAAATTATAAATCATCAAGCAAAAAAAATTAAATTTTAACAAAAGAGTTTAACTTTAAACCACCTAATTAAATTATCATTCCAAAAAAGATGAATTGTGAACGAAAGTAGAAGTTGATATTTCCAGGCAAGATAAATTTTAATTTCTATTTAAAAACAGTTAAATTTTCAAGCAAAGAAGATTTTTCAGTCAAGAGAGAGAGAAAAGATTTGAAACAAATTATCGAATTTTTAATAAAAAATATAAGTCTTGAAACAATACGATTGAATTTCTATAAAAAAGAACGAAATATTAACAAAATGTATTAATTTTTTATCAGAAGTTTAAATCTTCAACTAAAAACTATCAATTTTCTACCAAAAATATAATAGTTAAATTTTCAGTTAAAAAAATTAATTTCTATCCCAGAAACGAATTTTCAACAGAATAATATTAATTATAGTGATATAAAGCTACTCTTACAAATAAAGTATCATTGTTGTTCAATTTTATATTGCAATTTTAAAAAACATTAGGCACGCTCTAGACAAAATTTCTTGACATTTTCAGGTTTTCGATTTACCAAGTTTATATAAAAATTCCCTTAATTTTCCAGGTTTTTCAGACCTTCTTTAATTTTAGTAAAAACAATGTAATAACACCGATATTAGTTTTTAGAAAAATTGTTGATATAATGATTGCTTGAATTATTAATTCATTAAATATTTAATAATCAATTAATATTAATTTATTATACTGTTTTTCATCAAAAACTATTTTTTTTTCAGCAAAAACCTTGAAATTTTTCTCAAAAGCAATCTCCCTCTTCGAAATTTTTTTAGTATTTACGTATTTCTGACCACTTCCCAGATAATTAAATTTTTTTATTTTGGAACATTGTTTTACTAATTTAGTTGCATCTGGACGAGGACCAACTCCCTTTAATTTACAAATAAGTAATTTTATTTTAAGACACAATTTATTTCTGAATGTTTATAAACATTATTGATAACAAAGAATATTCTAATATTTTAAATGATTTCTTAATATTGAGAAATAATTCTGTTTTAATATTTTGCTAGCATACGCTTTAATTTTTAAACTTCTTTAAACTTTCAAAGGGATGAGAAAAACTAAATTTTGGAGAAAAAAATTAATTTATTTTAAATAATGTAGGTTTTATTTTGAAAGATTAATTGTAAGGCTTGCAGGTTTTAATACATGTCGAAAAATAATCTGGAAGATCCTGAAAATAATTTTAAATGATTTTGAAAGATTTTGGAAGAAATCAATTTTGGAAGATTACAAAATTATAGAAGATTACAATGTTTCATCAAATTTCAAACAAAATGTAAATTTTTGAAGATTTGAAAAAGTAAATCACAATTTCACATACCTAAGATTTCTGTGAAAATTGAAAATATTTTTATTTTGATAACTTATTATTAAGGGAATTATTTAAAAAATTATAAAAACAAAAATGTCAAAAAAGAATATGCAGAACATTTTGCATGAATGTAACAACAAATATGAAAATTTTTTGATTATTTAAAAATATATTTAGAAGGTTTGGAAGTAATAACAACATTAAAAAGTAATATAAATTTTAAAGAGGCTTTAAAAAATTCGAAGCAGAATGTAATTGTTTGAAGAAATCAACAAAAATTCTAAGTTTTTTTTTTAAATTTGGAGGTTTCAAGAAAAGTAAGACGAATATTTTAAATAATTTGTTTAATTTCGAAAAATTAATTTAAGAGAATATTTAAAAGGGTTTTCCAACATTTCGAATGATTTCAAAATAGTTTTTCAAGAATCTCAAATATTTTGAGGCATTTTCTAGAATGTAAAAATTGGGAAAATTTTTAATCATCTTCGTATATATTTGGATGGTTTAGAATTTTTAGAAAGATAAAAGTCTTTGAAGAATTCGACAAAAATTTTCAATGCTTTATAACAATGTTGAGAGGTTTCAAAAAAAGAAAAACCTTTTCTTGAGATTCCTGAAAATATTTTTAATTATTTTTTTTTGTTGAAAATTAATTTTTAAAGAGAATTAAACAATTATAAAAACTTTCAAATTTCAATTGTATTTTTTTAATGGGTTTTGGTTTAAGATTCAATTCTTTTATTGAAAATTCGTATTTTTTATGAATTCAAGTCTTTAGTTTAAAATGAAAAATATTTTTTCTTTGAAATATCTATTCATTTTCAATGCATTTTTTAAATACAAAATTGATCTATTTTCTTGAAAATGCTTTGTTTTTGGCTTAAAAATTTTAATATTTTGTTGCAAATTTTTTTTTTAAATTTAATTTTTTAAAGTGAAAAGCCTAAGTTCATAATGAAGAATCTATCTTTTTATCAAAACTTTTATTGTTTCGTTGTATATTAAGCTATTTCTTTAAAAATTAAGTTTTTTCTTTATATTTTGGCTTGGCAAATCTGAAATCTTATAAATCTTATAAATTAATTTTTCTATACAAATTTCCAAATTTCAATTGTTATTTTTTTAAAATTAATCGGCTTTGGTTCACAATTCAATTCTTTGATTGAAAATTCGAATTTTTTATGAATTCAAGTCTTTAATTTAAAATAAAAAACATTTTTTCGTTTAAATATCTATTCACTTTAAATACATTTCTTAATAGAAAATTTGAATATTTTCTTCAAAATGATTTTTTTTGGTTAAAAATTAATCTTCTCAACTGAAAATTTGACTATTCTATTTTTGGTTCCATAGTATATCTTTTAGTTGAAAATTCACTTCTTTTGTTGAAAATTTAACAATTTTGTTGAAAATTCTCTTTTTGGCTAGAAATTACATTTTTTAAACTGAAAAGCCTTAGTTTACGATGGAGAATTCACCTTTTTATCAAAAATTTTTTTATTTCGTTGAATATTCGGCTATGTCTTTAAAAATTAAGTTTTTTCTTTATATTTTGATTTGGCAAATCTGAAATCTTAAAAATCTTTGAGAATGTTCTCAAGGATCATATGAAAATTATATTTATATAAAATTTGAAACAAATAAACTTGAAAAACAAATAGCAAATAAAATATATTTTTTTTATTAAAAATTATTTTTTCCCTCAAACAAAAAAACCTACACGCGCCTATAGCGCGCCATTGATGATGCTACTTGCATTTAAAAATGGTCAGATTAAAAAAAATAGATACTGAAATTCTACTAAATCGTAATTTTGAAGAAAAAAATTTGTTCAACACAGAATCTGTTTACATTTCGCGTCTTTATTGTGAAAGTGCGTCGCGTGGGCTACGCCTTTGGAGAAGCCCGTGGGCGGAGCACGTAGAAGAGCGCGGGTTCGAATTTCGACTTCTATCACGTATCCTCAGAACCTCTTATATCATTTATGGCAAAAGTTAGAGATTAGTGAGTTTGAAAAAACAGAAAATTTCCATTTTTAATCAAAAAAATTTTATTTTATTTAAATTTTGGAAAGCTCACAAATCCCCACAAAATGGGACCAGAAGCCTTGTTAATTTTTCAGATTCATGATTTGTTGGGGGAAAAAACGGACTTTCATTTTTTTGCCCAAACAGAAGCAAAAATGTGCACTTTCATTTGAAGTGAAACTTCTTTTGGGACGGAAATTACTTTTAAAAATACGACCGAGTGACCGAACGGAAGTCTCTGTCTCTCCCTCTCTCTCTAACGGAAGTCTCAATCTCTCTCTTATGCACTGTCTATACCTTCTCCCTGTAATCGCTTCTCCCTTTTGTGCGGCTATTCGCAATTGCTCTGAAGACTCTTCTTCTATGTCCCCACTACTGCCACTGTTTTTTTTTTTAATTAATATTAATTAATTTTAATTAATATTCATTGGTTGAAAATTAATAATTTGGTTTAAAGTTAAACTAATTTTAGAAAATTAATTTTTTTCATGATGGAAGATTCATAATTTTAGTTCAAAATAGAACTGTATTGTAGAAAATTAGTCCTTTTGGCTTAAAAATTTAAGAATTTGGTAAAAAAATAAACTATTTGTGCAAGTTCAGTGTTTTATTTAAATTTCATTTTTTTTTTTTTGGAAATTCAACAATTTAGTTCAAAATTAAACTATTGTTATGAAAATGTAACTGTTTGGTTAAAAATTAATTATTTTGTTATATAATTATATTATCGGGTTGTAAATACTTCTTTTTGGTTAAACATTTTACTTTTTGGTTAAAAATTAATATTTTTAAGATTCACCTCTAGCTGCAAATTTTTTTGAATTCAACTAGGTAAAAATTCGTTTTATTTTTTTCTTTATTTGGTTGAAAATGACTTTTTTAACTGAAAATTTGTTGATTCAATTCTTGTTTAAAAAATATCTTTTGTTAAGTGTTAGCTAATTGTTTTAAAATTCATATTTTTTAACTAAACATAATTCATTTACTCCTTTGAGGATTCCACTATTTTGTTAAAAATTAAACTATTTTGATAAAGTTTTTTATAATCGCAAATCAAATCTATTTTTTAAATTACCTTTTTTTGCGAAAATTCATATTTTTAGGCGGAAAATTGAACTGTTTAAAAAAATTGGACTTGTTTCTTTTTACAGCTATACTTTTGGTTTAGAATTCATCTTTTTTTATCTAAAAATGTTTATCATCTGATTAGAAATTTAATTATTTTGTTGAAAACTCGAACATTTTTAAAATTCAAATATTTTTCTGAAAATGAACTTTTTTCAACATTTTTGGACCGGAAATTCAATTGTTTGATTCAGAATTGAAATTCTTTGTTGAATGTTCGTCTTTTACAATAAAAATTTACACTATTTAGTTTAAAATCCAACTATTTTGTAGAATTTTTGTTGTTCATTCAACAACTATTTTGATTGAAAATTTAACTGTTTTGTTGAAAATTCAACTATTTGGTTGAAAAAGAACTTTTTTTTATTAATAATACATAATTTCAAGTTTAAAATCCTACTACGTAATGAAAAGTTTTATTTTTTATTCAAATCTTAACCGCTTTTTTGAAGATTAACTTTTCAATAAAAATTCAGCCATTTTGGATCAAAAATTCAAAATTTTGTTTAAAAGTCAAAAATTAACTTTTTTTAATGAAAATACATATTTTCGATTTAAAAAATGAATTATTCTCACAAGGTTCATTCCTTCTTGTTTGAAAATTCAACTATTCCGTATAAAATTAATTTTTTTTGAAAATGAATATTTTTGGGTTCAAAATTAAAAACTTAGAGAAAAAATTCAATTGCTTCGTACAAAATTTTTTTCTTTATTTGAAAATTCAAGCTCCGTTACAAATTATTTTTTTAAACTGAATATCCATCTTTTCGGTTGAACATTTATCTACTTTTGTAAAAAATATTTTTTGTTTGAAAATTCCACTATTTGGTGGAAAATGAAATATACTATATTTTTATAAAATTATATTTTTGGTTAAAAATTCATGTTTTGGTTAAAAATTTTAAACATTTCATTGCAAATTTAACTATTTATTTGATGAAAACTCAAAAATGTTGTTAAATTCTAATCCTTTTTGGTTGAAAATTTAACTGTTTTATTAAAAATTATTTTTATTGTCCTGAAATTTCAACTACTTTGTTTGAAAAATTCAAATATTTTGTTGAAAATATTTCTGGAACGAGAATTTAAATAATTGGTCTTTTTAGGTCAAAACTTCAACTATCTCGTTGAGAAGATTTTCCTCTGTGGAAAATTCTGTTTTTCTTTTTAGTTAAATTATTCAACTGTTTTGGTAGTAAATTCGTTTTTTAAATACATAATTTCTTAATTTAACTATTATTTAACTATTCAAAGTTCGTCTTTTTGGGTTGAAAAGTTATCTCTTTGATAGAAATTTTTCTGTTGTCGAAAATTTCACAATCTTATTAATAATGCAATATATTATATTATACAACTATATTTTTCGTTTAAAATTTGTTCTTTTTTCGCTTTAAACTTTTTATCATTCGATTGCAAATTTAACTGCTCGCTTAAAAATTAACTTATTTGTTCAAAACTTTAAATTTAAAAATTTGGTAGAAAATTCAATTATTGGGTTAAAAATAACTTTTTTATTAAAAATACATAATTTGAAGTGAAAAGTTCCAATTATGGTTAAAATTTAGTCATTCTGAGCTGAAAATTTAGATATTTTGTAGAAAATTTTTTAATTTTTAAATTGAACAATTTGGTAGAACATTCAATTATTTGGTTGAAAATTAATTTTTTTTAAATACATATTTCCGGTTTAAAAACTTTTTTTTAATTTATATTTTTGGATTCAAAATTAAAAATTTGGTAAAAAATTGAATTGTTTTTTAGAATATTTGTTTCTTTTTCTTTGTCCGGAAATTCATGACTTTTAGTTGAAGATTTAACTAATTTATTGTAAAAAATGTGTTTATTTGTTAAAAATTTATCTTTTCAGTTGAAAATTCAAATCTTGGTTAAGAACTTGTACTATTCGGTTCAAAAATTTTTTAGCCTGAATGTTTATGCTTTTTTTGTTGTAGATTCCACTATTTTTTGAAAATTTAATATATCACATTATTATACAATTAGTTTACTTTTAGTTGAAAATTCACATTTTTTGGTTGTAAATTCTACAATTTAATTAAATGGTTATCCTCTTTGCTTAGTAATTCAATTATTTCGTTGAAAATTAACTTTTTGGTTTAAAATTTTAATTTTCTTAATCAAAAATTCCACTATTTGATTAACAGTTTAATTATTTAGTTAAAAATGTAATTATTTTGTGGAAGATCCTATCAGTTTGTCAAAAAGGCAAGCTCTTTAATAATTTTCTCGTTACAAATTCATTATCACGGGTTGGAATTTGACCTTTTTTACTTTTAAATTGAAATATTTAGTAGAAAATTCAACTATTTGTTTAAAGAAGAACTTTCTTATAAAAAATAAATACTTTCTGGTTAAAAATAAAATCGTTTTGTAAAAGGTTCCTTCTTTTCGTTCAAAAATGAACTTTCTGTTAAAAATCCACATTTTTGGGTTAAGAATTTAAGAGTTTGGTAGAAAAATTAATTGTTTTTTATAATTACCTTTTTTTTCTTGTTTGTCTACACTGATTTTTTAAATTACCCCCCCCCCCCTTCGTGAAAAATAACCCTATGTTTTAGTTTTTAGATCATTTTGGTCTGAGTTATTTGAGGGGGGGGGGGGAGGATCAAACTTTTTTTTATAAAAGCAGGGGTGGTGTAAAAATAGTCTGAAATTGGTGAGGCATTTTATGGACGGCCCCTAGAGGTGAAGTTCGAATCGTGAAACTTGTTCATCCCGGACGCGTTCCAGATTTGCAAGCAGATTTTATTACGAAACGCACATCTGTTTATGAAGAACATCATCTACTGGGAGAATTTAAATTATTTTCGAGGACAATTGCAAAACAAATATCTAGTTGAAAAAAATCATATACTGAATATAAAAAATTGTTTGTCAATTATAAAAAAATATTTTGCAACATTTGATGATGATAAACTCTGGTCTTACAAACTTTTTCAGTTTAATTAAAATTCTTCTCATGTATGAAACAATAACAATTTTTTAAAATTATTCCTGATAGTGCAGCTGCAGAAAAAGTGAACGTTAATTGCAAAAGTCTAAGAAATAGCGATAGTGCAAGGATAACTTTTTTATTTTTTCCTTATATGATCTATGACCTCGTTAACCACATTTGGGCATACATCTAGAAATAGATTTAAAAAGAAATCGACAAAGGTTTTTTGATATAATAAAACAAATAAAATAAAAATTATATTTAATTTTGTTACTTTGTGGTAGATTTTTACTATAAAGAAAGTTAAGGGATAATGCCGCCTACAGTAAATAATAATTTAAAAAAAAATATACGAAAAAAAATTAAAATTATTTTTTAAATCACATTTAATTATTTAGTAAAAATAACAGTCTATTTAAATAACTAGTTTTCCTAATTGCGCCTTTTCAATATTTTTTCTTTTATGACTACAATTTATTTTACGATAGGATATAATGTAACGGTTTTTTATTTGCTATTTTAGCACATCCTGGTTCATTATTCGGCGAATGAATTCCTAAAAGTGTTTTAGAGTGTACTTCTGAGATCACTAGACTTATCAATTTCACTGAAAATCGATACTCCATATAGTATGAATATCGAACAGCTGTCCGATATTTTAACTAGTTTTATTTGGTTTTATGATCAAATAAAGTTTCAGAAAAAGACATAGTGCGCCATCTGTGAACCGACCTCGGCACTAACTTGACATAAGAAACTGATACTCATGGTATTACCGGTGCACGATAATAAAAAATGTTACTTTTATAATGAAAGTAAATATTTTTATATTTTTTGATAAAATTAAAATTTTATAATTTATGATAAAAAGTAAATTTTTTACTTTTATAATAAAAGTAACATTTTTTTATTATCGTGCATCGGTAATAACGTAATTATGTCAATTTCTTATGTCGAGTTAGTGCCGAGGTCGGTTCACAGATGGCGCATTATGTCATTTTCTTTTCTGAAACTTTATTTGATAATTCTAAGATATTTCCAAAATTTATTAAATGAAAGTTTTTTCCAAATAAATTTACAAAAATATTTTAGAATAAATTATTTAAAATACCTAAGATTTAAATAATTCTAACCAAATAAATATAAATCAAACTAACTTTTAAGTTTTCTTAATATTTTTAAAAGACAAATTTTACTGCTAAAAATTGTAAACATACAAATTTCTAGAAAGTATAAAAATTATATTTAATTTTAAAAGTAAATGTTTTTTTTTAATTTAAGAGATTCGAATTGACTGAATAATGACTTAAACGTGACAGGGAGTCTTATTATCCACAGCAGGTAATGAAAGGAAAGTTATAACACTTGATAGTAAAAAACAAAAACGAAAAACATTATTCACTCGAGAATAATAATTGTCAACGAAAATTTGGATTCTATTTTCCCTTGAAATAATATTTCATTTCTTTAAATTATTATTTGAAAAATTTTTATT
>NC_046662.1:47937861-47945305 GCF_010883055.1 Belonocnema kinseyi | reverse complement strand
TATGATATTGGAAAAATACTAATAAACTTTCCACAGTAAAAATTTATCAAATAGACTATAGATCTTCTAATAAAAAATAAAAACAATAAAAGCAGGTTATTTTCATACTAACTTCTCAAAATGTTGCAAAAAATAAATTACCCTCCACCTTAAAAAAAATTAAAAAGTTCCGCTCTTTAACTTTATAAAAATACTAAAAAGAAAAAAATAGCCTCTTCTGATTAAAAAAATTGTTCCTTCCAACACGATAAAAATATTTAAAAAATAAAAACATATAATTATCTAATTCAGAAAAAAGATTAAAAATAAATTTTTTACCCATTAATTAAACGAATATTCTACAAAGAAAAATCGCCTCATCTAATTCAGAATAAAAATATGTTAAAAATAAAAAATATGAAAAATATATAAATAAATATAAATATTAAAAACAAAAAAAAATATATCCTACCTTCCAACTTTATAAAAAAGTTAAAAATAAAAAATTTATCTCCAAAGTCAGAAAGAAAACAAAAAAATTATTTCCTTAAACTCAATGAAAACGATAAGAAGAAAAATAACCTCTTCTAATTCAAAAGAAAAAGAAATGACCAAAATTTAATTAAAAAATTATTTCAAAAATCACCAAAATGCTTGCCCTTCCAAGTCGATAGAAATCTTTTAAAGAAATCTACCTCTTTCGATTCAGAAAAAATAGACACCGACATTTTTTCCTTTCTTTCACCATCCGACTCGAGAAGAATCATTAAAAAAAAGTCATCTGTTCAATAAAAATACCCTTCTCAAATTCAGAAAAAAGGTAAAAAATTAAAAATAAAAATGTAAAAAGAAAATAAGAACCTGTTCCCTTAAACTTAATGAAAATATTGAAAAAAGGCATTTTCCAATTGAGAAAAAAACAAACAATTAAACATAATTTCCTCCATTCTACTAAAAAAAGTTAAAATCAGACAAATGTGCCCTTTCAATTAAAAAAGAATGTTAAACAAAAAATGTTTCTGCCAACTCAATAAAGATGATAATAACAACAAATTAAAAAATATAAAATTGCCCTCCAAATAACATTTTTTAAATAAATTATTCCCTAAACTCATTGCAAATGTTTTCAAAAAATGGCCTATTCCAATTAAAATTAAAAATATATAACCAGAAGTTTGTCCATTTTTACTTCATAAAAACGATTTTTTTTTACAAAAAATATCCGCTTATAATTTCGAAAAAAGTAGCCAAAATTTAATCGCTTCTAACTTAATAAAAATTATCAAAACAAAAAATGGCCTCTTTCAATTCAGCAAAAATTGAAGAAAAGTCTTCATTTTAACTTTCCAAAAATGTTAAAAATAAAAAAGTACCCTTTTAAATTTGATAAGAAAATTCAACTGTTTTGTATAAAATTGTACTTTTTTTAGAAAATATTTTTTTTTCCTTAAAGTGAAAATCAATCTTTTTAAATAAAAATGTAAATATTTAATTTAGTTTAATATTGTGTCTTTTTAAGTTAAAACAACTAATTAATTTTTGTTTCATATTTGCCTTTTTTCTATAGAAAATTGATCTTCTTGTTCAAAAATTCAACTTACTAGTTAAGAATTTATATTTTTATTAAAAAATTAGTTTTTTTATGAAAATAAATATATTTGCATTAAAAACTCTTCATAAAAAATGTTCCTTTTCGATTCGAAAATGTAACAATTTGATAGAAAATTCAAACAATTGGCTGGAGAATAATTTTTGTAATTAAAACTTAACTATTCCATTTTTGTTTAATATTTTATCTTTTTTCCAAATTCTACAAAAGTAGAATTTTCTACCAAAAAAATGCATTTTCCACTACATTGTTCAACTTTGCAGCTAAAAAGATGAATTTAAAACAAAATAGTTCAGTTTTCAACACAAAGAAATGAATTTTCAACAACAACAAAAAAACACATTTTCAAACAAAATTTTATATTTTTAACAAAGAAGATTACTTTTTTATGTACGAAGACAAATTCTCAAAAAATTACATCCATTTTTAACTAATTAGTTAAATTTTCAACCTATGAGATCAATTTTTTACAAAAAAAAACAACTAATTTTCAATAAATTACAAATCATTTTCAAACTAATAATTGAATTTTAAAACTCAAAAAGATAAAATATTTATCAAAAATGGAATGTTTAAATTTCCATTTTAAAAAGTTATATTTCAATTTGAAAATAAAAATTTCTACAAAACAGTTCAGTTTTCAACACGAAAATATGAATTTTCTCCAAAAAATTAAATTTTCAACTAAGGGCACTTTCTAATAAAAAATGCATTCACAGAAAAAGACATAAATTTTTAACTAATGATTTAAATTTTGAATCAAGAAGATTCATTTTCTACGAAAAAAGACGAATTTTCAACAAAATACCTGAGATTTTACAAAAATAGTTACATTTTCGTTGAATAAAATTAATTGTTTATTTACAAAAATCAAATTCTCCACAACATAGTTCAATTTTAACCAATTTTTTACCAAACTAAAAGGTTAACAGTTTGGTAAAAAATTGGTTAAAAATTGAACTATGTTGTGGAGAATTTGATTTTTGTAAATAAACAATTAATTTTATTCAACGAAAATGTAACTATTTTTGTAAAATCTCAGGTAATTTGTTACCAAATTCATAAATTTTAACGCAGAAGATTTATTTTCTACTAAAAAAGACAATTACTTAAAAAAATATATACATTTTTAACAAATTAGTTGAATTTTCAACCAAGAAGATTAATAATCTGCAAAAATAACAATTTCCAACAAAAAACTTATTTTAAAGCCGAAAAACAAATATTCAACTCAGAAGATTAATTTTAAACAAAGACGAATTTTCAACAAATTAAATTAATTTTTAAAACAATAGTTGAATTTTTAAACTGAAAAAGATAGATTATTAACCAAAAATGGTAGAATTTTTTGCCAAAAGGTAACATTTTTTACTAAATTGTTAAATTTTAAAGCCAGAAAGATACTTGTTTTAAACAACAGTTCATTTTTCAGCCCGGAAAGATTAATTTTTACCCAAATAATAACATTGTTAACCAAAGATATAAATTTTTTACAAAGCAGATTTTCTACTAAAAAAACCGAATTCTCAAAAAATACATACATTTTTATCTAATTATTTCAATTTCCAATTAAAAGAATTAACTTTCGAACAAAAAAGCAAATTTTCAAGAAATTGCATGCATTTTTTAAACAATAGTTGGATTTTTAAACTAGCAAGGAGAATTCTATCAAAATGCATTAATTTTGAATTAATTAGTTTCATTTTTTACCAAAACTTATCAGTTGAATTTTTAACCATGGAGAAGAATCATCTAAAAAAAAAAACGAATTTCCAAGAAAAAATTATATTCAACCAAAAATACAAATATTCAAACAGAAAGTGTAATTTTCTAAATAAAAGACAAAATTTTCAACAAATTACATTAATTTTGTAAACGATAGTCGAATTTTTAAACTAAAAAATATAAGCAGTTCATTTTTGAGCCAGAGTTTTCACCCAAATAATTACATTTTTTAACAAAGATATACATTTTTAATTAAGAATATTTTCTACTAACAAAAGCGAATTCTCAACAAATACATACATTTTTATTAAATTAGTTGAATTTTTAATTCAGAAAATTAATTCTCGACCAAAAAAAGTCAAATTGTGAACAAATTCCATGAAGTTTTAAAACAATTGTTGGATTTTCAAATTAGCAAAGAGAAATTAAAAAAAAAACATAAATGATCAAATAAAGATAATGATAAAATGATAAACAAATAATATAATTACGATTTATATTACTTTTCAACCAAGAAAATTAATTTTCTGCTAAAAAAGACTAATACTAAACAAAATAAATAAATTTTTAACTACTTAGTAAAATTTTCAACTAAGGAGATTAATTATCTACAAAAAAAAACGAATATCCGACAAAAAACTTCTTCTTAACCAAAAATACAAATATTTAACCAAGAAGATGAATTTTATAAAAATATATGACATTGTAACAAATTACAATAATTTTGAAAACAATAGTTTTCTATTTAAACTAAAAAAGATAGATTATTAACCAAAAATGGAATAGACACATTTTCAATAAACAAAATTAAATTTTAATTTGACAAAACGAATTTTCTAAAAAAATAGTTCAGTATCCGATCGGAAAATGTGAATTTTCAACAACAACAACAAAAACTAATTTTCAAATAAAAACAAAAATAAAATTGGTTAAGTTAAACAATTTGTTTCATCAAATGTTTGTTGGATTGAAATATTTTTCTGATTGTAGAATCTTTCAAATCGTAATCAAGGATTCTTTCTCTAATAGGAAACATTAAAAATTTCCTTACAAATTTTTCTGAGATTACTCAACAATTTTAACATTTAGGATGGTGCAAGTCTAACATTTTCTTCTTCATAATAGCGTATCAATGTCCATTAACAGGATGCTCGTTGCACGCGAAGACATAAATATGAATACTTAAGATTTCTTCTAAATTTTTTAACCTTTCTAATATCGACACCTAATGGGCTCGAACTAAAGACCTTCACCAAGAATAGTTTAATTTTTCAAAGCCTAATGAGCCCGAGTGAGTTGGGTCTTACAGCTTGACATGTAACCTATGATAATTGGATATATCATTAAAATCGATAACTATAATAATTTATCGACAGCTGTTGATTTTTATAGATTTACTACCACTATAAATCACGCACTAAGGACTTTTCAGCAAATAAAGAAAAAAATTGGATCCAAGATATTGAATTTTCAAGCAGAACATTTTTTCAGTAAAAGAGATTTCTATCAAAAAATAATTATTTTCATAAAATAAACTAAATTTCAAACAAAAATATAAATGTTTAACTAATTAATTGGATTTTCAAACAAGAAGATTAGGTTTCTATAAAAAAAGACGAACTTTTAACAAATTATAATATTTTTCAAAAAAGTAATTATGTTTTTTTTTTAATTAAAAAGAATTAAATATCCAAGAAAAATAAAATACATAAATTCCCAATTTAAAAAATTTGTTTTCAATCAAAAGAAAAATGTTTTCTATAAAAAGTAGAATTTTCTACAAAATAGTTCAGTTTTGAAAATGTAAATATAAAGTTTTAAGAAAAAAACTCATTTTTACCAAAAATAGAAATTTCCAACTAAAAAGAATTATTTTTTACCAAAAAGACAAATTTTCAACAACTTATACACATTTTCCAAAAAATAGTTGAATTTTGATGCTAAAAAGATGAAATTACATTTTTTAATAATTAGTTGAATTTTTAAACAAGAAGATTAGTTTTCTACCAAAAAGAAGACGAATTTCTAATAAATTATATTAATTTTCAAATGAATTAATTATGTTTTATTTCTTAAAGAAGATTAAATATCCAACAAAAATGAAATACATAAATTTCTAATTTAAAAATAATTTTTTCTATAAAAAAATATAATTTTCTATAAAATAGTTGAATTTTGTACATAAAAATATAATTTTTCAACAAATTACACACATTTAAGAAAAATAGTTGAATTTCGATGCTAAAAAAGATAAAATATATTTTTTTAATTGAATAGGTATTTTTTCATTTAAAAGAAATACTTTTAAATTTAAAAAACTAATTTTTCACAATTTCTAAGACATAAAGAAGAATTTTTACCAGTAGTTTAATTTTTAAACCAAAAATACGCATTTTTAAGAAAAAGATAAATTTTCAACTAAAAATATATAATTTTAACCAAGAAGATTGAATTTATACTAAGAAAGACGAATTCTGAAAAAAATACATAAACTTTAAACTAACTACATTTATAAACAAATAATTTAATTTTTTTACTAAAAATGTTAAATATCAACCAAAAATGAAACATTTACATTTTCATAACAAAAAATTTTAATTTATAAAATAAATACTTTTTACAAAAAAGTGGATTTTTTTTTCCATATAGTTGAATTTTTAATTTGAAAGAAAGTTTTCTACAAAAAATAGAATCATTTACAAAATAATTCTGTTTTGAACATGAAAATATAAATTTTCAACAAAAAGACTGATTTTTAACCAAAAATATAAACTTTCAACTAAAAAGAATAATATTCTATCAAAAAGATGAATTTTCAATAAATTACACACATTTTCAAAAAAAATAGTTAAATTTTGATGCTGAAAAAGAGGCAATTTGTTTTTAATTGAATAGTTAATTTTTCATTTAGAAGAAATAATATAAATTTAAAAAACAAATTTTGTACAATTTTAAGACGTGAAAAAGAACTTTTGCAAATAGTTTAATTTTTAAACCAAAAATATTAAATATCAACCAAAAATGAAACATTTAAATTTTCGTAGAAAAAAAAATTTTTTTAAAAATACTTTTTAAAAAAAGGTGAACTTTTTGCCATATAGTTGAAGTTTCTACCAGATTGTTAAATTTTTAAGGCGAAAAGACGCACTTCATATTAAAAAAGTTTAATTTCCTATCAGAGAATATGTCTTTTACACCAAATAATTGAATTTTGAACCAAAAACATAGATTTTTCCCCAAGAAAATTAATTTTCCACTAAAAAGGATGAATTATCAACAAAATGTATCAATTTTGAACCAAAGAATCGAATTTTCAATCAAGAGGATTAATATTTTACCAAAAAGGACAAATGTTCTACAATAGACTTCATTTTTTAAAACAGTTGACTTTTTAAACTAAAAAGATAGAATTATAAAGCAAAAATGGAATGGTTACAATTTCATCAAAAAGAATTAATTTCCAATGTAATAAAAAACGAATCTTCAGAAGAAACCTCATTTTTAAGAAAAAAGTCCTACCAAAAAAGACAATTTCTTGACAAAATACGTAAAGTGTTGAGTAATTAGATGATTTTTTAAACCCCTCACCGATTTTTCCCTTCCTCACCGAGTGAAATTTTCATTTATAAATTAATTTTTTACTTAAAAAGGAATTGCATACAAACTTTTTGAATTCTTAACCAAATAGTTGAATTTTCAAAGTAAAAGGAAGAATTTTCTACAAAAGAGTTTATTTTTCAACCCAAAAATGTAAATTTCTATCAAAAAGGCTAAAAATTAACGAAAAATTTACGTTTGATCATGTACATACATTTTTAAACAAACAATTTAATTTTGAAAATAAAAAATGAACTAAAATGGAATAGCTAAGTTTTCATTCAAAAAATTAATTTTCAATTTTAAAAAAATCTACAAAATAGTTCGATTTCCTACCGAGTAAAATTTCTTACTCAATTTTTAACTTTACAAGAAAAAAGAAGAATTTTCTACAAATCAGCACAATTTTTAACCCGAAAATATGAATTATCGACAAAAAATTATATTTTCATCAAATACATAAATTTTCAACCGATAAGATTAATTTTTCTACCAAAAAATAGATAATATATTATCCAAAAATTAAATAGTTAA
>NC_046662.1:47911421-47937761 GCF_010883055.1 Belonocnema kinseyi | reverse complement strand
TTAAAAAAAAAGTCTACAAAACAATTCAATTTTGCACCAAATTATTAAATTTTTAAACCAAAAAGACAAATTCCCGACAAAACAGTTAAATTTTTAACCCGAATATATCAATTTTCACCAAAATACATTAAAAAAATTACTTAATTAATTACTTAATTAAAAATTACTTAAATTTTCAATTCACAAGATTAAATTACTTAGAAGTGAATTACTATGGATTACGATGGATTATGCTGGATTATAAGTGAATTACTCCAAATTACAAGTGGAATTCTCTGTGTTACAAGAGAATTACTCTAGATAATAAGTGGATTACACGTGGATTACTTTGTATTTCAAGTTAGTTACTTGGATTACCTAAATTACTTCGAATTATCTCTGTTATAAGTGGATTGCCCTGCACTTGTAGCGAATGACTCTGAATTTAAAGTGGATTACATTGGATTATAGGTAGTTTACTCTGAAAAATGAGTTCATTAGTTGAATGACCTAAATACTTCAAATTGCCCCGATTAAATCTGGATTACTTTGGACTATAAGTAATTTTCTCTGGATTAAAAGTGAATTACTTAGAATTATAAGGAAACTACTCTAGATTAAAATTAACCAAAATATTTTTAATATGTGGATTATATGTGGATTACTTTTTATTAGAAGTTAATTACATGGTTTACCTAAATTACTTCGAATGATATGCATTATAAGTGAATTGCCCTACATAAGTAGAGAATCACTCTGGATTACAAGTGGATTACTCTGGATTATAGGAAACGGGATAAAAAGTGGAATACTTTGGAATATAAGTGAATTACTCTAGATTACAAGTCGATTACCTTGTACTGTGAGTGAATTACTCTTGATTACTAGAGAATTATACTGGAATACAAGTTATAGTGCAAGTGGATTACACTAAATGATAGGTATGTTACTCTTGAAAACAATGTAATTAGTTGAATGACCTAAATTACTTAAAATTGCCAGGATTAAAAGTGAATTACTTTGGACTATAAACGAATTACTTTAGATTACAAGTGGATTACCTTGGACTATAAGTGAATTACTCTAGATTACAAGAGAATTATACTGCATTATATATGGATTACACTGTATTACAATTTAATTACTTGGTTCATCTAACTTACTTCGAATTATATGGATTACAAGTGGATTACAATAGATTATAGTTATAGAATACTCTGATAAATGAGTTGATTAGTTGAATGGCCTGAATTACTTTAAATTTCCAGGATTAAAAGTGAATTACTTTGAACTATAAGCGAATTACTCTAGATTACAAGTGGATTACCTTGGACTATAAGTGAATTACTCTAGATTACAAGAGAATTATACTGGATTATATGTAGATTACTTTTTATGAAAAGTTAATTACTTGGTTCACCTAAATTTCTTCAAAAGATATGCATTACAAGTGGATTACTCTGCATAAATAGCGAATCACTCTGGATTATAGGCAACGGGATTAAAAATGGATTACTTTGGAATATAAGCAAATTAATCTAGATTACAAGTTGATTACCTTGTACTATGAGTGAATTAGTCTAGACTACAACTGAATTATACTCGAATACAAGTTACAATACAAGTGGATTACACTGAATGATAGGTACGTTTCTCTTGAAAATAATGTAATTAGTTGAATGACCTAAATTACTTTTAATTACCGAGATTCAAAGTGGATTACCTTGGACTATAAGTGAATTACTCTAGAGAACAAGAGAATTATACCGGAATTTATGTAGATTACTTTTTATTACAAGCTAATTACTTGGTTTACCTAAATCACTTCGAATTATATGCATTGCAAGTGGATAACTCTACATAAGTAGAGAATCACTGTGGATTACAAGTGGATTACTCTGGATTATAGGCAACGGGATTAAAAGTGGATTACTTTGAACTATAAGCGAATTACTCTAGATTACAAGTCGATTACCTTGTACTATGAGTGAACTACTCTAGATTACAAGAGAATCATACTGGAATACAAGTTATATTACAAGTGGATTACACTGAATTATAGGTACGTTATTCTAAAAAATAATGTAATTAGTGTAATGACCTAAATTACTTTAAATTAGCAGGATTAAAAGTGGATTACTTTGCACTAGAAGCGAATTACTCTAGATTACAATTAGATAACCTTGGACTATAAGTGAATTACTCTAGATTGCAAGAGAATTATACTCGAATACAAGTTATAGTACAAGTGGATTACACTGAATGATAGGTACGTTACTGTTGAAAATAATTTAATTAGATTAATTAACCTAAATTACTTTAAATTACCGCGATTCAAAGTGAATTACCTTGCACTATAAGTGAATTACTCTAGAGAACAAGAGAATTATACCGGAATTTATGTAGATTACTTTTTATTACAAGCTAATTACTTGGTTTACCTAAATCACTTCGAATTATATGCATTACAAGTGGACTACCCTACATAAGTAGAGAATCACTTTGGATTACAAGTGGATTACTCTGGATTATAGGCAACGGGATTAAAAGTGGATTACTTTGCACTATACGCGAATTACTCTAGATTACAAGTCGATTACCTTGTACTATGAGTGAACTACTCTAGATTACGAGAGAATCATACTGGAATACAAGTTATATTACAAGAGGATTACACTGAATTATAGGTACGTTATTCTAAAAAATAATGTAATTAGTTTAATGACCTAAATTACTTTAAATTATCAGGATTAAAAGTGGATTACTTTGGACTATAAACGAATTACTTTAGATTACACGTGGATTACCTTGGACTATAAGTGAATTACTCTAGATTACAAGAGAATTATACTGCATTATATATGGATTACACTGTATTACAATTTACTTACTGGGTTCACCTCAATTACTTCGAATTATATGCATTACAAGTGGATTACCCTACATAAGTAGCGAATGACTCTGGATTACAAGTGAATTATGCTGGATTATAGGTAGATTACTCTGTAAAATAAGTTTCGTAGTTGAATGACGTAAATTACTGTAAATTACCGAGATTCAAAGTGGATTACCTTGGAATATAAGTGAATTACTCTAGATTACAATAGAATTGTACTGGATTATATGTAGATTACTTTTTATCACAAGCTAATTACTTGGTTCACCTAAATTATTTCAAAAGATATGCACTACAAGTGGATTACCCTGCATTAGAAGCTAATCAATCTGGATTACAAGTGGATTACTCTGGATTATAGGCAACTGGATTAAAATTGGATTACTCTGGACTATAAGCGAATTACTCTAGATTACAAGTCGATTACCTTGTACTATGAGTGAATTACTCTAGATTACAAAAGAATCATACTGGAATACAAGTTATATTACAAGTGGATTACACTGAATTATAGGTACGTTACTCTAAAAAATAATGTAATTAGTTGAATGACCTAAATTACTTAAAATGTCCAGGATTAAAAGTGAATTACTTTGGACTATAAACGAATTACTCTAGATTACAAGTGGATATCCTAGCTCCACTGGATAAATGGCACAAGTTTCGAAAAACAAATTGGATAATTTTCGTATTCGAAAGAGTAATTTACATCCACATGAATTTTCAGATATCTGTGAAGCGAGAAGACCAAGAGTCGATAGTTTTATAGAGTGTCAGAAAATAACGAAAAAATAAATAAAAAAGAATCGTAGTTTATTTTTTATCGAATTTTTTAATTTATGAAGAATTGTACAAGTCATGAAAAAATTTTCATTCAATTTTAATCTAAATTCAAAATATTTTTGCATTGTTTTACTGTCTTTAATTGTTGGGAAATTGTTCCTCAAATTAATGCACCGCAGATTACCAAATGATAGGTAGTCGGTCGTATCTTCAAACGGACGAGATCCGAAATCTAGATTATGTAAATGAGCTCATTAAAGTCACATTTACAAATCGACATTCGATGAATCTTCCTTTTTATCACTTTTTCATTATTTTTTAAAAATATTCCCAAATGTTATGTGACACTTTGAAGAGGGGGGAGGGGGTCTGGCATAATGTCAAAAAATACCACGTAGGTGATGGTTCCTAAAGTTTTGTAACTGGTGAAACTTCTGTGATCGAAAAATTAAATTTGAATGGATTATAAATAATTTTTTCAGAGGAGAATTGAATTGAATGTAGAAAGTCTATTTTTAGCTGAAAGAAAGAAATTTTTAAACCAATGACATACATTTTTAGATCAAAAGTTAAATTTTTACACTTAAAAATGTAAAATATTAACCAAAAATGGAATAGTTATATTTTCATTACAAAAATGGATTTTAATTAAAAGAATGTTTTTTAAAACGGTTGAATTTTATATAAAAAAGTTGAATTTTATACCTAATAGTTGAGTATTCTATCAAATTGTTAAATTTTCAAGCTCAAAAGACGAATTTCTGGCCCAAAAATTTAACTTTCAACCCAAAAATATGGAAATTAACTAAATAACTGAATTTGTAACAAAAAGAAATAAATTTTTTTAACTAAAAAGAATAGTTTTCTACTAAGACGACGAAATCTCAACCAAATACTAATTTTTCTAAACTAATTAGTTGATTTTTTAACTAAGAAGATTCATTTTCTACCAAAAAAGACAAATTTTCAAGAAATTGCATAAACTTTTAAACAAATAGTTAATTTTTTTATTTAGAATATTAAAACTGAATCAAAAATGGAATTCTTAATTTTTTATATAAAAAAATTAACTTTCGAGTTTAAAAAAAGACGAATTTCCTACAAATTATTTGAAGTTTCTACAAAATAATATTCAAGCATAAAAAAAAATTAATAATTTTTTCACAAAGTAGTTAAACCTGATGCCAAGTAAAGGATTAAAAAAAGAACTTTTCATAAAAAACAGATGAATTCAAACAAAAAGACAAAGCACAATTATTCGCAAGCCACAAATTTAATTTTGGATTTAAAAAATCAATTTTCAACATAGGAGTAAATTTTGTTCCAATAAATATGAATTTTCAACCAGGGAAAATCAATTTTTAACCAAAAATGAAATAGTTATATTTTCAGCAAATAAAATAAATTTCGAATTGAAAACAACTTTTTAGCAAATTATGTTCAGGAATTTTAAATTGTCAACAATTTTATAATTTCCGGAATGTTCTATTTCGAATATTTTCTTTTTTGGGAATTTTCCCGTATCCAGAATATTATTTTTCGAAAATTTTCAGTGCGCTATTTTCAGAAATCTTTAAAAATGTTTTGAAAACTTTCGGAATTTTCTTTAAATTTTGTTGAAATCTTTTGAAAGTTTCACTTATTTCTTAACTTTTAGAAATTAAAAAATTTTGTGAAATTTTTTGATTAACTTCTAAAGATATTTTAAAATGATTTGATTTCTTTTTGATGTTCAAAAATGCTGAAAGTAAAAAAGGATTGCCGTAGAATCTTCAAGATTTTTTTCGGCAATTTTCGAATTTTTTCTTAACATTTTAATCTTCTTAAATTTCCTCTTAAAATGCATTTTTCAAAGAAATAAAAGATTTGAAATTTGCCTATTCATCCTTAAAATTTTTTGTTATTCTCATGAAACCTTATAAACTCTTAAAATGCTTCTACATTTTTCAATATAAAATTTTTTTAAATCTATACTATTTGATTTTAAAATGTTTTGAAATACTCTGGTAAAATTAATTTTCAAAATATAAAACCATTGTAATTATTTTCCATGAATTTTACAAATTTTCCTTTAAATTATTTGAAAACCTTTCAAAATCGTTGAAAAATTTTGAAATTTCATTTCGACATTTAAATTAAAAAAATATTTTTAAATTTTAAAGGAAATTTTCAAACAAATTTATTTACTTGAAACATTTTATAATTTTTAAAAAGCTTTTCATTTTTTCCTTCAAAGTCCACAGAAATATAGATTTTAGTTAAAATTTGTTTTGGATCTTTTCCAAATTATTAAAATTTGTTTTTTAAACTTCTAAATATTAGCTAAATTTTGACAAATTCCTGCTGATATTTTATAATGTTGCAAAGTTGAAGAAAATTCTTTAAAATTTTCCACATTCTGTTTCCAAAATTTATAAAATGATTTTAGATTAAATCATAGAAAATTGAAAATTTTGCAATCCGATGCTCACAGAATTGAAAAATTTTAGAAGAGAATATTGAAATTGGAAAACATGTTTAGAAAAGAGTCTGAATTATATAATTCCTAATTCAAAGAGTTGGAAAATAAACAATTTTATTATGAATTAAATACAATTATAATTGAATATTTTCAGTCTAAAATTTTGAAAAGTAGTTGATCTAAAATTAAAAGGAATTGTAAGAAAGAATTGAAAGAATTGAAGAAGATCTGACATGGCGGGAGAGGAAAAGAAGATGGCAAATAGAGCAGAGGGCTTGGGTAGAAGGGAAAAAGGGCCATATGGTGTGGATAGGGAGAGACAGGTTATGGATAAATGGGGAGGAATGATGCTGGGAAGAAGAATTAGAAGAATTAAGGAAGAAAGGAAAAAGTCTTGAGAAAGGTAGGGGGAAGGGAGACGAAAAAGAGTCTAGAAATAAATCAGAGGGGTTTCCAAACGGCGAAGGGGAAACAAGGTAATGAGGAAAGAAGAGGGAAGGGAAGAGATAAACGTGAAAATAGGTTTTTAGAATGTGTTCGGTTTGAAGAACAAGAATAAAGGATTTTGGGAGGAGTTAGGAAAGTGGGATGTGATTATGATAGACTACATCCTGGCGGAAGAAAGAATAGGTAATAGCTGCACTGAAAGGTGATGGCAAGAAAAGAGGCAGTTGGAGAAAGAAAAGAGGGGGAGAAAGGAACAAGAATATGGGAGCCTGGGAGGTAGATAAACTGAAAGAGTTTAAACAAAAGATTGAAAAGGAGAAGGTTAGGTATAAAAAAGAGGAGGAAATAGACTCGTTAAATGAAAGGTTCAAGTGGTCCATTGATAAGGTAAAGGATGAGCTGGGTACTAATGAAGAAAGAGTAGGGGGAAAGAGAGGCTGAAAGGACGAGGAATGCTGGGAGAGTAAAGAGAGAAAGAAAAAAGAACATGAGAAGATGCTGGAAATAAAAAGACAAAGGGGAATGGAAGAATATAAAGCAGAATTAGAAGAGCGATTAAAGAATGTAGGGTATGGGACGTGATAAATAGGGATAGAGGGGTAAGGAAGGGCGTTAACGAAGAAATAGAAATAGAGGAATTAACTGATTATTTTAAGCGTCTATTAGGGGGAGAGCAAAATAAGATCAAAGAGGAAAATTGTAGGATAGGCCAAGAAGAAATGGAGAAAGGAAACGAGATAACAAGAGAAGAAGTTGATGAGGCAATAAATATAAAAAGAAACAAGGTGACAGGAGAAGATCGGATGGAGAACAAAACGATGGACTATGGAGGAAAAGAGATTAGGGCTGGGATGTGGAAGATCTGCACCAAGGTCTGGAAAGGGGAAGGTTGGCCGGAAGAGTGGACGACGAAACTGGTGGTACCGCTTGTCAAGAAAGGGGAAGGAAAGAAGGTAGATGAATACAGAGGGATCACTCTCATGTCAGTTGGCTATAAAATATATGCACAAATCTTAAGAAAAAGGTTGGAGAGTCAGGTAGAACAAAAAGAAAGTATCCCACATAATGAGACGGGATTTAGAAAAGGGATGGGAACTATAGACATCTCTGTACTTAACTATTTAGTTAACAGAAATCTGGGGAGAAAGAAAGGGAAACTAGTCGCTTTGTTCGTAGATTTCAAAGCAGCGTTTAACTCAGTGAACAGAAAACTTCTGTGGCAGGCAATGGCAGAGAGGCGTGTAGAGGAAAAGTTGGTGAAGAGAATAAAGGAAATTTTTACTGAAACCAGGATTAGGGTGAAAATAGGAAAGAAAAAAGGGCAGGTTTTCTGAACAGGCCGAGGTCTAAGGCAAGGGTGCTCGTTGAGTCCGTTACTATTTAATATTCTACTGGTAGACTTAGAGGAGAAGCTAAAGGAGAAACGGAAAGGAGGAACGGTTTTGGGTAATAGCAAACTATACTCTCTAGCATACGCAGACGATGTAGTTCTATTAGCAGATGATGAGAAGAGGATGAACCTAATTATTCGAATCTTCGAAGAGTATGTGGGAACAAAAGAGCTGACGGTGAGCGTAGGTAAGACAGAGGTGATGTGCTTCAGGAATAGAAAGAGCAAAATAAATTAAGTTTGGAAGATGAACGGACAAAAAGTGGAAATTGTGGAGGAGTTCTGTTACCTAGGTTTTTGGTTTGAGGCAGAAGGGGGAAACGAGCTGCAGATGAGGAAAAGAATTGAATGTGCGAGTTAAGTAATTGGCCAAGTATAGGGTATAGGAAAGAGAAGGTTCAAGAACGATTGGAGAATGAGGGTCTGGTTGTTTGATCCGTTGGTGTGGGCGGTGTTGTGTCATGGTGTGGAGATCTGGGGATGGAAGGAACATAGGAAAGTAGAGAGCATGCATGAGCGATTTCTGAGGTGGGTAATGGGGGTTAGCTGGAGTCGCCCAGGATATATGTTAAAAGAAGAGTTAGGAAGAGAAAATATGGTTACTAGACAAATTAAGAGAGGCTGGAGGTTTGAGGAGAAGCTAAAAAGGGGTGAGGAAAGTAGAATTGCACAAGCATGTTTCGGCGAAATTCGGAACAATGAAACGAGAGGTAATTTGAGAAATTCAAAATGGGCAGAAGAAAGGAGAAAAATGAGAAGGTTGTGTAATATTCGAGAAGGGGTTATGGAGTGGCAGGACATAGAGTTAGAGCTATTAGTCAAACAAGGAGAAGAGAGATGGACAAAGATTATAGATTCGAGATACAAGAGATGCTATATGATGGTCAAAGGGTTGATGGAACCATAATATCTGCAAAAAATAAAAAAGGAAGAAAAATGGAGTAGGGTTGTACGGTTCAGAATGGGAGAAGGAATAAGAGCATGTAGATATTGGATGTATGAAGAGGAGAATTTATGCAGAGTATGTGGATACGAAATGGAGTCATGGGCACATGTATTAGAGAGATGTAAAGGAGAGGAAGAGGGACAGTTGAGTGTGGATGAGTGTGCAAGATGGATCTTGGATGGTAGTGGACAGGGAGTGATGTGGATGAAGAAATAGGATGAAGTAAGGGAAAGCAAGGGAGTAGGGCAGAGCCAAACAGGTGATCCTGAAAAGGGACAGTAAAAACCGAAAATTGTTTTCACTATCGTGGAAAATGCATTTTTTTATGCTAAGAGGAAACAGAAGCCCTGGAAGCTCGCTCATTTTAAAAATTAATTTCACTACTATTACTATTGTTTATCCTACATTTATTTTAAAATGTTTAAAAATATTTTCAAGTATTCTGTTAAAATTAATTTTGTTTAATACAAAATTATCATAAATTGTCATAGGAAACTTAAAAAAAGTATTTACTTGATAAATTTTAAAATTCTTGAAAGACTTCTAAACTTTTTGTTTAAAATCATCAAAATGTAAACAATTGTAGAAAATTTGTTTGGATCTTTTTAAAATAATTTTTCAATTTTTTTTTTAAACTTCTAAATATCTGCTAATCACACAAATTTCCGCGCACTCTTGGTAAACTTGCAAAATTAAAAAAAAATTGCTTTAAAATCTTCGACATTCTGTTTTTAAATTCTAGAAAATAATTTCTAAATGAAAATTTTAAATATTAAAAAACAAAAGAAACAGAGTATACATTGTATCATTTATAATTTAAAGATTTTTAAAACCAAACAATTTTATTTTGAATTAAATAGAATAAAACTAGAATATTTTTAGGCTGGAATTTTGAAAATTGGGTACAAAATTGAGGAATTCAAATTTTCAAAATTTTGAATTTATAATCATTTTCAAATTGAAGCCATTAAAATTCAACAATTTGAAATTGAAGACTAAATGGAATGTTTCGAAGTCAAAGCTTCTAAAATTTTAGAATTTTAAATTCTTGTTACATAAGAAAATTATTATTTCATAATAAAATCGATCACACACGTTTTTCCATGATTAAAAAATAAATTGACTAATAAATTGATAATAAATAATAAATAATAATAATAAAAATAATAATAAAAAATTGATTAATAAATAATTTGAGATCTTAAAATTTGTTTATACCCAAAGTCTTTAAAATTTCATTTATTTTAAGTAAATTTAAGTCTTTTAAAAATAAATAAATTTTTCAATTACTGAGGTATCAATTTCAGATTATTTATTCTTATTTTCACAGCATAATTTTAAACTTTTTGATTGAAAATCGCTAAATTCTTGAAACTTTAATTCACATTTTTAATTACAACTGCATCTTTTTTTTAAAGTTTTAATTAAAAATCGAAAAATTTCAATATACTTAATTCAAAATGCACGTTTTTAATTTCACCATTTAAAATCTTTCAATACGATTTATTTTAAAGTTGATTGTATTATTCAATATTTTTGAAAAAAAATTTCAATGTCTGGTAAAATTTTTTTCAGTCTGAAAGATTGAATTAAGAAATTATAGTATTAATTTTTCATGGCTTTAAATTTATTCTGAAAATACAAATAATATTGTACGTTTAAAATTGAAACCAAACAATTTATAATAATTAATCTAAAATTATTAAATTTAAAACTGACTATCAAGGATTTCAATATGAAATGTTGTAATTTTGAAAAATTTAATATTTCAACTGTTCTGCAATTTTTGTATTTGAATTTGAATCTAAACAATTGTGAAAATTTAAATTGGACATCTCTAAAAATTAAGAAGTTACAAACTAAATATTTTGGGATTTAAGATTTATTGCAACAAAAAAAGATTAGTTTTAAAGACTAAAAAATTTAATTGATTTATAAAATTTTTGATTCAAAACTATAATTTTAAATTTAAATTATATGAATAAACATATTATTCATATGTATAATACAACAGATTATTAAGTGACATTAAAAGTTTTTGGATAGATTTAAAAAATAAAAAATGTTATAATTAATTAATGTGCATACAAAATATAATTTATTTGATCTGAGTTAATAGTTTGATTTTTAGGTCAACTAAATTCAAATATATAATTGTGTAATTTATTTCTTTTTCATGAAATAATTTTCAGATGACATTTGAAAATAAAATAAGCTAAACTTGATATTGAAAGAACAGTATATGCTTACTTTGACTAAATGTATGCTGATCAGATAAAGAGGAATGTAAATTTCCTTTGGACATTTTTATCGAATCTTGTCCTAAAGTCTTCAGGCGGAATTGTATAAATATAGAAAATTACGTCTAAATTTGTTGTGACAAATATCTTATTTAAAATTCTTATGAGCAATATCTAAAATTTTAAAGAAATGATTGTTTTTACTTTTAGTATCTACGTAAATATTAATTAATTAAAAAATATATATTTTTAATAATTATTTTTTAATCAAAATAAATGAACACTTTATTTATTATTTCCTCTTAGGTAAAAAATTAAACTATTTTTGCAGAAAATTAAACTTTAGTTTAAAATTCATATTTTATTCCTGATAAACCAACTGAAATGTTTTTTTGGATGACAACTGATTTTTTCTGAAAATTTTGTCTTTTTCATTTAAAAGTTTTTTTTAGTGGAAATAATGCATCTTTCTTGGATAAAAATGCAACTATTTTGTTGAAAATTCAACTATTTCGCCGAAAATGTACTTTTTGTTTAAAATTCATGTTTTTGTGTTGAAAAGTTAATTTATTGGGCAGAACAATAACTTTCTGTTCAAAATTCTTATTTTGCTATTGAAGAGTTAACTGGAATCTTCTTTTTATGAAAATGTAACTATTTTTTTACAGGTTTTTTTAAACTGTTTGCTTGGACATATAATTTTTTTTTTGAAAATCTGTCTTTTTGATTTAAAAATTCACTTGCTTTATCATAAATTACAATTTTCTTGGATAAACAAATACAGCTTTTTATTTTAACTTTCAAAAATTTTGTTTAAAATTCATACTTTTTGGTTGGACATTCTGCTGTTTAATTGAAAATTACACTTTTCGTAGAAAATTTACTTTTTGTCTAAATTTAATATTTTGTTGTTGGAAAATAAACCGAATCTTTTTTGCATGAAGATTAAACTATTACAATTTTTTAAAATTAAAAATTCATCCGTTTTAAGAAAAATGTCATCTTTCTTGATTAAAAATGAAACTTTTTGATTGAAAATTAAACTATTTGATTAATAACTCATATTTTTTGGTTGTAAATTCTGTTTTGTTGAAAATCTAACTATTTCGTAGAAAATTTATATTTGGTTTAAATATAATATTTTAGTTTTGAAAAATGAACCGAAATCTTTTTTGGATAAAAATTCAACTATTACAATTTTTAAAAATAAAAATAATTTTTTTTTAAGCAAAATTTCTTCTTTCTTGGATAAAAATGCAACTCTTGGTGAAAAATTCAACAACTTTGTTGAAAAATCATGCATTTTGTTTGGAAATTCTGCTGTTCAATATAAAATTTAACTATTTGCTAGAAAATTTACATTTTGCTAGAATTTATTATTTTTTGTTGAAAAATAAACCAAATCTTTGCTGGATGAAGATTAAACTGTTAACATTTTTTTAAATTAAAAATTCTTCTGTACCAAGAAAAATTTCATCCTTTTTGAATAAAAACAAAACTGTTTAATAGACAATTCAACAATTTTGTTAAAAGTTCATACTTTTTGGTTGAAAATTCTAGCGTTTAATTAAAAATATAACTATTTCGTAGAAACTTTAATTTTTGTTTCAATTTAATATTTTTTTTGTTGAAAAAGAAACCAAAGCTTTTCTGGATGAAGATTCAACTAATAAAATTTTTCTGTTTGAATAAAAATTCATCTGTTTTGAGAGAAATTTCATATTCCTTGGAGAAAAATGCAACTTTTGATTGAAAATTAGACTATTTTATTAATAAGTCATATTTTATGGTTGAAAATTCGGTTTTGTTGAAATTTTAACTCTTCCGTAAAAAATTTACATTTTGTTTTAATTTAATATTTGTTGTTGAAAAATAAACCAAATCTTCTCTGTATAAAGATTCAACTATTAAACTTTTTTGAAATTAAAAATTCATCTGTTATGACAGAAATTTCATATTTATTAGATAAAAGTGCAACTGGTTGATTAAAATCTAAAATATTTTATTAATGAGTCATATTTTTTGGTTGAAAATCTATGTCGCAGAAAATTTATACTTTGTTTGAATTTAATATTTAGGTCTTAAAAATGATTAATTTTATTTAATTCATATTTTCCTTTGGAAATTCAATTTTTGTAGAGAAAATTTATCTTTTGGCTTAAATGTTCAACAATTGAGTACCACTTTATTTCTTTCTTGACTGAAAAATCTTCATTTGTTTTAAAATTCAACTTTTTGGTTTTAAAATTCTTTTTCTTCTGTATGGATTAATTCCTTTTCGATTGGCACAGAAACTACGACACTTTTTTTGGGGGATTTTATCTTTTTAGCTTAATAATTAAAATTTTTTTTGTATCTTTGTTTATAGAAAATACTTTTTTTTAAATTATTAAATTTTAAATTTCTATCCGAAATAATGTTTTATTCCGTTTATAAAAGATTCTTTGTTAAAAGTATTATAAGAATAAAATGTTGGTATCTAAATATTAATGATCAAGGAAAATGAAAAACTAGCCAAAGAAAAAATCAGGGAATTTTAAAAATGAGAAAATTAGAATAAGAACTGCACCTAATTTTTCTGTTTAACGATGACCATTGCAAAAACTTTTTCTCGCTCTGCAGCAAGGATATCCCAGATGCAATCTCTTCACGTAAACATCCTTTCCCGTAGCATTCAACACCATAAAGAATTACGGAAATTTTTGCAGTCAATGGTCTCGCAAATTCTCGACCTTTTCTTTTTTGCAACCACTTTTGTCACTCTTGCTTCGTCATGTGAAGAGATGAAGTTGAAGATAAGATTTTCCTTAACTTGATCTTTACCTCTAAAAAATGAGGAAGTAAACAAATTACTATAAAAAGAGCATTTGGTCATTTTTTAAACATCTCTAGAATTTTAAATGAATTTCCGGGCATAGAAAATTTGTTTTAAATAATTTTTTAATATTTGCATAATGAACAATTGAGGAAGAGAAAAATTCTGGTTAAATAGAGAAGCAATTTGCATTAAAGTAAAAGTACGAATGACTGGCCACTGCCCATTACCTAACAACTGATAGCAGTTTTTTATTTTATTAAGCTGTGGAAACAATACATGAAAAATATTTCTGCTGAATAATATTGTTTAATTACTCAGTTTTTATATAAAAAATTATGTCATTTAATTTGTTTTAAATATATTTTTTAAATTGTTTGAATTTTTGTAGTCAAATTGCTGGTTAATGCAATATTTATAATAATAATAGGCTTTTTTTAAATAAATGAAGTTGATGTAGAATCTTAAATTATTTTCAAATTAAAATTATTTATTAATTTTGTATTTATTTATTCATTATTTTTAACTCTTGGAAATCTTTGAAATCATTGTACAATCTTTGAAATCCTAAAAATGATTTTTAATATTTAAAATATTGTAGAAATATTTCTAAAGTCTTTTCAACTCTTTTCAAATTTTTTAAATATTTCAAAATCTTTGTAAAATATTTTGAATTCGTTTGGTATCTTTTAAAATCCTCGAAAATCTTTTGAAACCTTTCAAAATCGTTTGCAATCTTTGAAATGCGATATACGAAGCCTTTGTAAGATCTTTTTAAACTTTTTGGGAAATCTTTTAAATTTTCGAATATCTTTTTAAATATTCAATATCTTTCTGAAATCCTATTGAACTCGTTTGAAACCGTTCTAAATACTTTAAATTTTAGGTAATTAATTTTGAAGTCTTTGAAATCTTTGTGACATAAAAAAAAATTTTGAAATTATTGTAAAATCTCTGAAATCCTTAAAGTTTTTTTAAATATTCCAAATCTTTCTGAAGTTTTTTGAACAATTCTAAATATTTCAAATATTTTTTAATCCGTAAAATATTTTTGAAATCTTTTGAAATTTTTAAGTTCTTTGTAATCTTTGTCAATATTTGTGAAATTGTTGACATTTTTTTTTTAAATCTCCTAAAAATATTTTCAGATCTTTTTGAAATGTTTGAAATCGTTTAAAGTTTCTTTTTGAACGAATATTCAAAGTATTTTTTAAATCTTTCTGAATTCTTTTGAAAACCTTAAATTTTTTTAAAGCTTTCTGAAATCTTTTAAAAGATTTGAAATATCTGTAAAATGGTTGAAATCTTCGTGAAATCCTCTGAAATATTTTCAGATCTTTTGAATCATTTGAAATATTTGTGGAGTCTTTTCAAATCGTTTAAATCTTTCGAATATTTTGAAATTTATGAAATCCTTAAAATCTTTTTAAATATTCAAAATGTGTCTGAAAATTTTCTGAAGTCTTTTTAATAATTTTAAATATTTCAAATATTTTTAAATCTTTAAAATGTTTTTGAAATCGTTTGAAATATGATGTTCATGCCTTTCTGAACTCATTTAGATTCTTTTAAAACTTACAAATCCTTAAATTCCTTGTAACCTTTGTGAAATATTTGTGAAATTGTTAAAAATGTTTCGAAATCTTCTAAAAATATTTTTAGATATTTCTAGATGTTTGAAATCTCCCTGAAGTATTTTCAAATCGTTTAACATCTTTCAAATACTTTTAAGTCTTTGAAATATTTGTAAACTACTTTTAAATCTTCTGAAATCCGTTTAAACCTTTTGTAATTGTTTGCAATTATCAAAATATTTACAATCTGATATCTTGTGAAATCTCTTGAATCTTTATGAAATTTTTGTGAAATGCTTTAAACAAATTTTATAATTGAATATTTTAAATATTTTAAAAATCTTTCTGAATTCTTTTAAATTCAACTATTGCGTTAATAATTATTTTTTTTTAGTTAAGGATTCATTATTTTAGTTGAAAATTAATTTCTCAACTTAAAAATGTAACTATTTTCTAAATTACTTTTTTATTTTTTTTGAATTCAACTATTAGGTTAAAAATTAATTTTTTTCTTGGAAATCTAGTATTTTGGTTATATCTCAATTTCTTCACTTACAAATTTAACTATTTTATTGGAAATTAGTTTTTTTCTTTAAATTCAAGTCTTTGACTGAAAATTTATCTATTCGATTTTTTGTATGAAAGTAAACTTTTTTGATAGAGATTCATTCTTCTTGGTTTAAAATTTATCTGGTCTTTTGAAAACTCATTGATTGTGTTTGTTGAAAATGAATTTTTTAACTGAAAATTTAACTTTTGTATGCTTGGCTTAATATTTATATTCCTCAGTTAAAATTTTAACTGCTTTGTTGAAAATTTCTCAATTTTGTTGAAACTTTGTCTTTGGTTCTTCTTTTGGCAGACAAGCAAGCTTTGGTTCAATATTCATTTCTTCGATTCAAAACCAATCTTTTATTTAACAATAACTTTTTAAATAAAAAATTTAATTGATCTTTTTTCCCTAAAAGTTATGTTTTTTATAGACATTTAATCTTCTTGGGTAAAATTCACCTGTTGAGTTAAAAATTCATTTGTTTGATTAGATATTTTACTATTTTGTTAAAAATCTGAATTTTTTTATAAAATTCATCCTTTAGGTTGGAAATTTAACCACTGAGTTGAAAATTATTTTTTTGTCTTAAAGATTCATTATTTTAGTTAAAACCTAATTTTTTGCTTTAAAATATAACTATTTCATTGGAATTTCGTGTTTTTTCTGTTGAGAATTAATTTTCTAAATGAAAATTTAACTATTAAATTTTTTGTCTGAAATTGATCTTTTTTAATAGAAATTCATTCTTCTCGGTTGAAAATTCATCTGTTTGGTTAAAAATACATTTATTTTAAATCCTTTTATATTGTGAAAATTTTTTATTGTTCCGGTTGAAAATTCAGCTTTAGGGTTGAAAATTCAATTATTGGATCAAAAATTCATTTTCTCAGTTGAATATTTATTATTTTAGTTAAAAATAATTTCTTCGCTTGATAATTTAAATATTTTGTTAAAAATTCGTTCTTTTTTTATGTTGAAAATGAATTTTACGACTGAAAACTTAACTATTGCATTTTTTCGGTTCAAAAATGTCTTTTATAATTGATATTTCAATTTTTTTAAATTAATTAAAATTTAATTTGTTTTTTTTTGTTGAGAATTTTACTTTTTGTTAATTTTTTAAAAGATTTTCTTAATTCATATTTTTCGTTAAAAATGAATTTATTGTTGGAAGATTTAACTCTCTGGTTCAAAATTCTTAAAATTTTTTTTAATTAAGTGGCAAATTCGTATTTTTTAGTTGAATCTAACTTGTTACAAATTCGTCTTTTTTGTGTTGAAAAGTAATTTTTTCGACTGAAAATTAAATTATTTCATTTTTTGTAAAAAATCTATGTTTTTTGATAAACATTTAATCGTGTTGCTCGAAATAATTCATCTGTTTGGTTAAAAATTAAACTATTTTGTCCAAAATTCATTTTTTCTGGTAAACATTTTTTTTCAACGAAAATCATATTTTAGGTTGACAATTCAAATAATGGATTAAAATTTTAATTATTATCTTGCAAATTCCCTTTTTTTGTTAAAAGTGAAATATTTTCAGTTTAAAATTTACCTTTTTGGGTAAGTTTTGGATTTCAAAAATACTTATTTCAATTTAATTATTACGATGAAAATATTAGGAAATGACAATTTATCACATCTTACAAAATTACAACTTTTGATTGATATTTAAAAATAAAATTACTTTTTCTAATTTAAAATAAAAATGTTAATTCTGCATAATTTTTTGCAGAATTCAAATAAAATATTTTTAAATAAATGAAAGTCCTCTATTATTATTCCCTCTTATATTTCTCAAACCTTTCAAAGACCGACAACTGCCAATCATCGTTGCAAGTCTCCTATAGTTTGAATTCTTAACAGAAAATTATTGCACCGTTACTTCTTAATGATCTTTAACGAAGAGCTTCTTCGTCAAATCTGGCATTGCTTCATACGGAAAAAATGTAGAAAATTGTTAAGTGAAGGGACGATTGAAAGGTTTCCTCTTGTATCAATGTTGCCTGTCCTATGTGATTGACCAATCATGAGTGATTATATTACTTAAAAAAAGTGCGTCACGTAAAGTGAATTTTGAAATTCTGTATAACTAAATGTTAAAAGTTAGTCGCGTCTACAAGCAAATTATTATAAATTGTTTGAGAAAATTAGTAGCTTAAAGGTGAGAAACACTATCAGATATACAAACATACACAATTATTTTGCATTTTACGAAGTCTAATAAGATAAAAAATTATGTTTTATGAGGTGATACTTAGAAAATTATCGATTTTACCAGTGTCAGGTTCCTCCGTCTTTTTTCCTGCAATATTTTAGGTTTTGGCTTAAAAATTTGGGGAATGATAGCGAACATGCTAACGGACGTCCCAGAACTTTTCGTTTGTAGAATAATGAAAAAAAATTAATTTTGCTTTTAATTTGGCTAAATTTGATTTGGCTCCATGCCACTTTTCTGGCATTTTTTAAAATTAAAAATAATTTGCGAAAATCGCAAATTTTAAGATCTTAAATTCAAATCCCAATGCATTCCTACTAACGAGAGTAAGGAGAAGGTTGCCAAGAGGTTACAAATGGAAAGTGCAAAACAAAAAGAGGAAAAATAAAAAGGGCAGAGCAATTGGAGGAATAGTGATGGGAGTAGGGAACGAATGTATAACAGGGAAAAATAAGAAAAAGAGGAAAGAATAAAAAGAAAGATTAATAGTAGAAGGGGTAAAGATGGGAGGAGAGAAGTGGAAGGTGGTGGCAGTTTATGTGAACGGTGGGGATTTAATTGCGAGTACAGGAGACAGAGGAGCAAGGAAGTAGGGATAAAAGAGAGGGTAAACGGTAATTGATTATGCGATAGTGGATGATGAAGTAAGAGAGACGGTCAAGATACTAGAGGTAGGTCATTATATTGATTCGGATCACTTTCTCTTAATATTGACATTAGAGGGACAAATAAGCAAGAGCAATATGAATAAAAGGGGAGCAAATGTAAAAAGTGTAGGAAAAGAGGATTGGTCAAGGGAAGGAAAAGAATAGTTTAGAGAAAAGATCAGAAATATCAAAATGAGAGAGGGAAATTTGGACGAGGAGATGGAAAAAATGATATAAATAACACAATATAAATAAAGAAGAGCTAATTTTAAAAAAAAACTCGAGGTGAGCTTTTGAAAAACATATTTTGGTTTTTATTTATTAGACAATAACTATTTCGAGTTCAATCTTTTCTTTTTCTTTTTAGGTAAAAGTTGCAATTCTTATTTAATTTTAATACTGTGGCACTTACTTTACTCTCTAAAAGATTCTCTACAAATCTCACTGGTGCATTTTTATTTAAAAAATGTTATTTATGAAAACCTTATGCTTAAAAAATAACGATTTTATAATTTTTAAACAAAAGTTTTCTAATAAAAACGTACTAATGAGGTTTTTAGAGAAGCGTTTAAGGAATTAAATAAGCCCTATAATATTAGGATTGAATAATAGTTGCAACTTTTACCGAAAGTGAGAGAGAAAATTATCAAACCCTAAAAACTATTGTTAAATAAACAATGAAAATTGTGAAATATTTACTTCAAAACTTCACCTCGAGTTCTTTTCCAAAAACTAGTTATAATTAACAATACAATATTTTTCCCGATTTTATAAATTATTTTGAACGTTTATTCTTAAGCTTGAAAAAACCTTAGTTCATGTTTAATTTAAAAAAAGTATAATCAAAATTCCCTTTTTCTCTTAAATCTTAAGCTAAATATTATGACAGTAGTTATAACGAAAATCACATTTTTAAATGAATTCATTAAAATTAATTAAATTTGTTCACAATGTATGATTTTAGTTATTTTTTTAAACTTATAATTTTTTAAGCTACATTTTTTTTAATTCTGCAAAATCAAGAAAATATGTTCCTGAAATCACACTTTTTTGGAATATTTTTAAGGCTTCTAAACGTTCTGAGTGTATTTTGAAAATTTTTGAATTTGTTTAAAAACTTTTGAAGAGAACAAAGTTTGCCTTCAAGACTTTCAGATTCTTCTTTGAAAATTACTTAAAATACTTTGAAATATTTTAGAACATTATCCTAAAGTTAATTGTAAAAATAAAAATCATTAAACATTTTTCTAGAAATCTAAAAAATTTGTTTGCAATATCTTGAAACTTTCGTAATTTTAGTTCAGATTTTGTTTTCAAAATCTTCAACAATCTAAATTTAAACAAATTTAATTTTTTTACAAGTTTTAAATTATGTTAGCATAGTTTAAATACTTTTAAATATTTATTTAGTATGATAGAATTTGTTTGTACTTTTGCAATTCTGATTAAATTTTTTTTTGGATTCCTCTTTTCAAAATAAATAAATCATTTAAAATTTAAAGATAAATCTTGAGAAAATTTTAATATTTTCTTAAAACCTTTAAAAATTCTTATTAGTTTTCTCGTTTTTTGTTTAAAATCTTCAAAATGTACATTTCGTTTTAAATTTTTCTGAATCTTCTCAAGATTTAAATTATTTTAGATTATTTTTAAAACTACTAAAACTTCTACAAATAAAAAAAATTTGATCCGAAAAAATGTTATAAAAATCCTTCAGATTCTCTTTCGACATAATTTAAAATCTTCACAACTTAAAATTAACCTTTTAAAATAAAATTGGTGTAATTTTGAATTTCCCTACAATTTTAATTTCCGTTTTGTAAAATAATTTATATTTTCTATAAATTATTATTTATTATTAATTTATGATTATTCTTAATCTTGTAATACTTTTAACATTATAAAATATTTTATAAACGAAATAAAACAGTATTTCATATGCAATTTTCAAATTTTCAAATTTTCAAATTTATTAACTTATTTTAGACAAAAAATGTCTTTTATGCTATAAAAGATGACTTTTGAACAAAATAATTAAATTTTTAACATAGTAGTTGAATTTTCAAACTAAAAAGAGCAATTCCCAAAGAAAAAGTGTCATAGTTTATATTTCAATTTAAAAAAAAAATTTATTCAACAAAAAAAAAAGAATTTTAAAACAAAAAGACAAATTTTCAACAAATAATGATCTTTCACTAAAAAAAATGAATAAAAGTTTATTTAAATTATTACACGTTCAAACCAGAAGACAACTTTTCTCTATAAAAAGTGAATTTTAAAATGAAAAATATAACTTCAGCCAAAAATTAATTTTCCACAAAACTGATGCATTTTTACCCCAAAAAATTTAATTTTAAAACTATTTTTTTTTATCAAAAAGGCGAATTTTTAACTAAAAAGGTCAATCTTGATAACATGGAAAATTTACATTTTCTCTCAGAAAATCAATTTAAAAAAAATTCCAAAAAAGAGGTAAATTTTATACCCAAGACATAATCCTTCAATGAAAAAATACATTTTTAACATTGTACTTTAACTTTTACGCAAATCTTTCAAAAAAATTATTTGAATTCAATTGAAAAAGATGTCAGTCGAGTTTTCACGATCAAAATATGAATTGTTAACCAAGAAATTATTTTCTACGAAAAGAATTGAATTTTCAATCCAAAAAGAGGAATTTTGAACCAAAAAGGTTGACTTCTTTGAAAAATAGTTGAATTCTCCAGCAAATAGTTGCATTTTTATCAAAAAAGATGAAATTCCTCTTAAAGTAGAAAAATTGCTAATTACAAAAAAAGTTAACAAAATAATTTAATTTCCAACAAAACAGTTGCATTTTTATCCGAATTTTTGTTTCTTAAAACAGATGGACTTTGAATTAAAATAAAACAAAACACGATTTTTTAAAATAGCTTACTTTTCATCTAGAAAATATTTAAGTTCTTTTTCCAACACCCAAATATTATATTTGAGGAAGAAAGAAAGTTGTTGCGAATTTTAAAATTTTTTATCTGAAAATATTTCATTTTCAACTTTTTTTATTTATCCTATTTTCGAAATTTAATTCTTAAATTATTCAGATTCAAGATTCATTAATTCAAAATAAGATTGTTCAATTTTAAATGCTTTGAATTGAAAATGATACAATTTCAACTCTTTTTTAAATTAAAATTTGAATTTTAAATGATAGAATTTTAAAAATTGTACTTGGAAAATGTTTCATTTTTAAAGTTTTAAACTTGTCTTATTTTCGAAATTTTCCTATAATATTTAATCATTGAAGTTCGGGATTTTTATATTTGAAATAAAATTATCTTATTTTACAAGCTTCAAAATATAAATGATACAACTTTCAAACTTTTCTAAAAATTGATATAATTTTTAAAATTTAATTTAAAGGGTAAACTTGGAAACGCTTTTAATTATAAATAATACTTTTTTGTTAATTAAAATTTAGAAACAAGTAAGTAAAAAATGACATCATATTCAATTGATAATATACGGAGTATCCAAAAATCTTAAAGTGAATTCATTAAAATTAATTCAATTTCTTTGCAATGTATAATTTTAGTTTATTTTTTTAACCTCGAAAATTCTTTAACTTATTTTTTTTTTAAATCTGCAAAATAAAAAAATGGTCCTTAAATATTCCAAACAATAACTTCATATTTTCGTAACAATCAAGAGAAAGTCTTTTTATGATACCTTAACGTTCTAAATGTCTTTTAAAATTTTTCGAATTTCCCTTAAAATTTTTTTAAGACAACAAAATTTGCGTTAAAGACTTACAGATTCTTTTTCGAAAATTTTGTGAAAATACTTTGAAATCTTTTAGAACATTATCCTAACGTTAATTTTTCAGAATAAAAAATAATTAAACGTTTTTCTGGGAATGTAAACAAAATTTTCTCATTCTTGAAACCTTTCGTAATTTTAATTCAGCTTCCTTTTTCAAAATCTTTAACAATCTCCAATTTAAAAAAATGAAATTTTTTTCTAGTTTAAAATTAACTTTGAATTGTTTAAATACTTTTAAATATTTATAAAACGTAATAGAATTTTTTTTAATTTATTAAATCTGTTTAAATTTTCTTTTAGAATCCCTTTTTCAAAATAAAGAATTTTTTTGGAATTTAAGCACGAGTCTTGAGACAATTTTATTGTTCTCTTAAAACCTTTAAAAATTCCTAAAAGGTCTTAAAAGGTATGTATTAAAATCTTTCAGATTCTCTTTCGACATATTTTGAAATCTTCAAAACTCAAAATTAACAATATCAGTCAGTTAACAATATTTTTAGGAATTTAAGACGTTTTAAATATATTAAAAATATGGGAAAACTCGAAAACATTTTCGAATATGTATAAAATATTTCTTGATTCCTTCCCAACTTCTAAAAGTTCTAAACATCTTTTAAAAGGACTCGAATTTTTCATAATATTTCCCAAAATCCTACATTATGAAAAAAATTCTTGAAAATCGTCTAGATTCTTTTCTGACATGCCTGAAATATTTAAAAATATTTTTAATTTTCTCAATAATACTTATTTTCTTGTTTTCAATTCTCAGAATTTAATATCAACATGGATTTATTATAGCACTTCGAAAAATAATTGTCGAATAATTTGAGTGTTGTCAATTACAAAAAAATTATCGTTAATGGTTTTTTCTTTAAGAGTGACATGCCAATTTTAAAATATTTAAGCTTCGTTACAAAGTCGAATTGATTAAAAAGTTTCACATTTAGGAGTTCATTATTTCATTTTAATAGAAAACAATATTTTAGGATTCATCATATTCCTTGTTTACCCTATATAGATATAATAATTATATTTATTATACAGCAGCATTATATTTTAAAACAGCAATATAAAAAAATTAGTTCTCTATCACTATATTTAAAAGTGTTTGAATATCCGGGACTAACACAAAATAAATAAAAAGTGACTAACAAATTCATAAATTACCAAGAAAAAAAAATTGTCGAATTATAAAACTAATGAATTGTTAAATGCCCAGAAATATTTCTATTGCTGAAATTTAAGTTTTACGAACTTTAAAATTTTCAGAAAATAATTAATAAAATATGAATTAATGATTAATTAAATTGTTTGCAATATTTATAATTATATTAATAGTTCATCAATTAACAATCAATTAACTATCTTCAGGCTTGTATCTCAGCAACAAATCGGTCAATTAAAGTCAAATTTGTTTTTACTGAAAAGTTTTTTTTGTGCTCTAAACGACTCTGTTAGAAGAAAAACTGTAAAATGAAAATTGTGAAAGTTGTATCAGAATTACGAAAAAAAAATTGGTTTAAAAAATCTTAGCTAATCTTTTTTTCAAAATAATGTAAATCTAAGTTAGATGACGATAAAAGTGTTTATATGGAGTGATTTCAAAAGATAGAGAGTCGTCATTTTAGATGATATAGGTGATGCAATTATTTTTTCCAAAAAGTATGATTATTTTATTATGTGAAAATTGCGAAAAATTGAAAAACCTGTAAAAATATTATTTGAGTCAAAATCATGCAGTATGTATAAAATGATATAAAAAAAGAACAAGAAAATGCATTAAAAACAGTTAGTTTATTCAATTTTCGGAAATACAATTCTTATTTCAGTGTACGCAATATTGACACAGTTTCGCTGTGTGTTCATGAGACATGGCTCTATTACAACGCAGACATTTGTACCACGTTTTTCGATCAAAAGAATGATGATAATATTCACATCGCGTGTGCTTTGCTAATTTATTATCAGCGATGAAATCACGAGGATCTTCAACTTCGGGAATCTCATCGTACGTGAGAAATTCTTCTATTTGCATACGCAAGGGAGCACGAATTCTCGGCTGTTCTAAACGTCTCCGCAAAAGAGGTTTCACTAACTCAAAACTCAAATCTAAAATAAAAATCAGGAAAACATTAACTTTAAATTTAAAAATTCAGTTGGAAAATCATATTATTGTACTTTTTGTTACAAATATATGATTTTTTACCTGTGATATTCAAGAGGCCTAGCTTCACGATCAATCTCTGGCGATGGATGTTTCCGGTGAGAAATGTCTATAACATGAAGAAAATACAACATGTTAATAGATAATTTACTCACGTTTTGTGGTTCTCTCCAGATCAATTTTTGTAACGTTGTTACCCCACAGGGGTCTAAAAGGCACAAATCGAACTTTCAAACTGTCGCTTTCGGTGTCACTAACCGAACTGAGTTTTATCATGGGTACATCATGGAATAGGGCATGATCTAAGAATGCAAGGTCTAGCCATCAGCTCCCCCAATTTCGTCCCCATTTGCACTCCACCACTTCTAGCCATCTTGGTTACCATAGCAACCGTTAGCGTCTCGGTCTTCACTCAAAAGATTTGAAATCATGAATTATGGCTACATTGTAAATCCATGTCAATACCTGTGAAAGTTTTCAATATTCAAATAAAGTGCAAGAAGCGGACACTACTGAAGTTATCCGTTTGTGAAAGCGCGTCGTGTTAAGATTAACTTTGTGAAAATTGTAGTGGTGTTTCTATTGAAAATACAAATTTAAAAGTGAATCTAATACGCCAATCCGGAGCGGATAAATATTTTCGTGCAAGCTAAAGTTACATTATTTGCATTATACATATTGGTAAGTGTACTTTATATTATAAATATTGGTGAGTGTACTTTATTATGTGTGCAAGGTAGCTGTCATTATAAATATAACCTACTAATTAATTTCCACATTTTTAAACAATTAAAAATAGAAAGTCACGCAAAGTTTTAGTTAAAAATTAGATTAATTATTAATACAGATATAGTCTCTATGGTATGATAATTGCACGTGCAGCTGACGGTTGTGTCAATAAAGTAAAGAAAGACGGATATTATCATAATACAGCATATGATATCGATATTTTGCATTTATTTATTTCTGCTCTGATCCCGAAAACAATATTCTTATTTCTCCTTAGGTGATGATACTTCATTTCATTCGCGTTAAAAGGTACAATTCCTCAGGTACATTGAGAGGTTATTTTATCCATATTTCTGAGTATTTCTTCTATATTGCAAGTTATATGTTATATATTTGTTTATACTTTAGATTAGCCATCTCAAAAATTGCATTATTTTCAAACTAATTTAATTTATTCATAAACTATATACGAGGGTGAATCAAATATTAACCGGAATTCTTTTTTAATATTTATTTATTTATAAAACAATACAAAAATACTATTGATTATTTTTCTACATAGTCTCCTTCACGCTCTACACATTTTTCCAGCGTTTTAGAAGCTTGTTAATTCCTTGCTCGTAGAAACTTTGAGGTCGAGTCATCAACCAATTGCGCACGAATTCCTCAACATCTTGATCGTTATCAAATCGCAATCCTC
>NC_046662.1:47905403-47911321 GCF_010883055.1 Belonocnema kinseyi | reverse complement strand
CGCCAGAGACACTTGATCTTGGACGTCGATTATGACTCACATTTTCCACACTTTCTCGTCCACTGTTAAACTTTTTGGCCCAATCAAACACTTGAGTTTTAGCCAGAGTATCATCCCCATACTGATCCTTCAATCGAGTCAAAATTTCGCACGGTTTAACGCCTTCTTTAGTTAAAAACTTGATTATAACCCGCTGTGCAACGGACGCTGGAACCTGTTGCTCACTCATAGCTGTACTGACGAATTGACTGAGTCAAACAGTTCACCAAGCGTTTTACCCACTCCTAATACACTACATTACAAGAGCCTACACTGTGAGAGTGCTTGCGATTGGCTAAGAAAAGTATTTGTAAAATTCCGGTTCATATTTTATCCACCCTCGTAATTTCTTTATCTTTTACTTACAATCTTCGCTCATTGTATTTACTTCCTTTCAAATTTACTTCATTCTCGCGCACTCACTTATCCAATATGGCTAGAAGTGGTGGAGCTGCCCCTTATTGGTCAACTTTTTTTTAGTTTGTGTGGCTAGACAATTCTTAGATCATGGAATAGGGCCTCTTACCCCCCCCCCCCCCCCCCCCCCCCTCGGGTCCTGGCCGGCAACCCCTAGCCTATACATTAATGGCGCCACTTTTAAAAAGCCTCTGGGTAATTTTAACCCCCGTGGGGTTACTGAGGGTTAAATCGTAAATATGACCACTACCTTGTCGCTTGAACGTATATCGGTGCTACCAACAAGAAGTAATATAAGTCTATTTAAAATAGTAAAGTATTCTACCTGTATTGGCAATTTCTAACTTGAATTGAGTGACGGAAACTCCTATTTGCAATTAAATTTTACACATTTGAATAATCCTAATATTACCTCTTTAGATCACGAAATTTACTATTCAGAAGTGCAGATGTTTGTCATGAACACAGTAAAAAAAGTGTTCAAAATGATACCGAAATCAATATCATTTTGACACGCAACAAAAATGATACCGAATTCAAGATCATTTTGATCGGCTGGAGTAAATAATCGACTTTTGAAATCATAATGAACTGATTCGGGATCATGTATGAAGTCAAACCAAGATGCCTGATGTTCTTAGATTACTTCAGCTCACATGCAAACTTTTTATGGTTTCTAGTTGTGCAGTGTACTTCAAAAGTTAAAAAATAACGAAATCTGATATTAGAAAATATCACCTGTTAAGTGCAGTTCTCACTTGCGTGCGGTTTGATACAATTTTTAGGTTATGTTGTTATGACATAGGCGCCAAGAATTGGCGTCCATTTTGTTTAGTCTGACAAATGAACCAAAAAATAAGATAAAACTGATCGGAATGGACTATTTTTAAAAATGTGCTATTTCAAAAAATGATATAAATAATGTAAAGTTTCACAAAGTCCCCCATACGTGAGAAGAATTTTAATTAATGAAGCCCACTGATAGTGACCAAATAATTGGATAGAACGTGATTACCTATAAAAACCAGTAATAGTTAATAGAGACTCGGTAGTTTTTTCCTGCAGATGCACTAATTATTTTTTAGCTTTTACTGGTTGTAAGATGGTCACGTTCTATGTCATTATTGTGGTCAATTTTCAGTAGAACAGAATATTTATGAATTTTAAGCTGTTTAAACTGTATTCTAAAATCACAAACCGGCCACAATAATTGGTTTACTATATTTCTAAGTCACTTAAAAAATTTTCTTATAAGCTGTTACAAAAATAGTTTAAGGTGTAATGCTTTATTAAATTTTGAATAGAACCTGAAATAATAAACATGTTTCAATATTCTTAAGCTAATGTTGAAAGTCAATTTATGCATATAAAATTGCAGAAATTTATCAGCACAATTGTAAAAATGTTGTCTTGCATTCTTCAAAAGAAGCTTAAGTTACAAAAAGTAATTATGCTCATAAGTCGCTGCGATTCTATATAAATTTACTCTTGTTGTTCCACGATTTCACGGCTCTTTTCTTCGCAATCCTTTGTGTCCGGTCACGTGACAAAACGCGGTTTTTCTATTTGGTAAAATTTGCCATTTCTAAATGATAAATTTTACTATTTAGAAATCATACGCGTCAATATATAAATTCACCTTTTAGTTATTGCTATGTTCAAATTGTCTCTCTGGTCATGTCATGAAGGTATAAATGCACATGAAAATTGTAATTCCTCAGAGTAAACTGTTTCACTGTTTACAATTTTTTTAAATGGCAATTTCTGCGATTTATTTTTGTGGAGAATGCTGTGAAATATAGTGTATCCCAGACGACAAGCCTATTCAGAAATAACCCTAAATTAGTTCTGAAGTTAGAGTATAATATGAATTGCGTCATTGAATTCGTAAATTATAGATAATTTATATAAATAGAATGATATTTATCTATTTTTAACTAATTTGAGTTCGTGCAAGTATTCTTAAAAAATCTCTAATGAGCTTCTAAAGTATTTCGAAATTGAACCTTTTACGACCGCTCGAAGTAATTCATAAAGAAACTTGAATGAATAAGTCACTAACTCTCAGCGAATCCTTTTCTAACTAAATTTTCATGACTAATGAATAAAGAAAAAATTAATGTCAATTTCATTAAGTATTTAATCAAGTATTCCAAAATTATTGAAATGTAACTTTATAACAGAATTATCAAAGTATTCCTAATTCGATCTATTCACATTCTATATGAGAATTCGTATTATTTATTTGTAACTCCTAAGCAACGCTCTAAGAATTAACTTTTAATACGTTACGATCAAATGATTTAAATATCATATAAAATTAAAAGATTTGAAAACAAAAAACTTTTCAGAAGTACAGTATTATTTGAAACAGGTCCATTTTCATTCAAAAACTTTCCTTTGCTCTATTTCTTTATTTTTTGTAATGGATGCTTCAACATCACATGTGTAAGGTGGAAAAACTTTATGAAATCAAATTTTTCGCATTTTCATTAAAAATGAAATTTATTATCGAAAATTTGTTTCCCCTGAATTGTTTTATAAAACTGAAACCCAAGTGTCAAGTAAATAAACAAGCAAGATTATTAAATTTTAAATCTTCCAAGTATTTATGAAAGTACTTTGGTGTTTATGGGTGGCATTCTGAGGAACACGCGTTCAAATCTAACCAATCGGACTTTTTTTATATTGACAAGAAATCGAATCATTGCTCAAAGATTTTAAGTAATTTTGAAGAATTTGTTAGGAATTTCAGTAGAATTTACATGAGTTTTAAGATTGAAAAGTAATTTTAAAATATAAATAATGTTCTTGAATTTTTTAAAGTCTTTTAAATCTCTTCAAATCTTCGGACATTTTCGAAATCCATTACAATCGATAAAATTTCTTGAAATATATATTGATTTCTCTAAGATCTTTCAAAATATCTTGAAATGCTTTATGAAATCCCTACAGGACTACGATAACAACTTTTTTAATTTAATCGAAAAGTTGGACATTCCAAATTTGATCGTACTACAAATTTATAATGAATCACTTTTCGCTATAAGCTACGAAAAAAAATAAGACACAAATTATTTATCCAAAAAAAACCTATAATTTTTTATAGGACACGTAGTTTTTGTTTCAGTCGTAAAAAATATCATTCAAAATAAAAATATTAAATTTGTTTGAAAAAACGACTCTAGGTACGAACTTAAATTACCAGACAAAAGTTGTTCGCCTAAAAAGATCTATAAATTATTATTAATCATTTTTTGATTGGACGAGTAGATCTTCTTTTAAGCGCCAAACATAAGATAAAAAATGCAAAAATGAACTTTTTGGTTTTTATTTAATCGTAAAAAACAACATTGAAAATAAAAAATTATAAAAAACAAGGAAATAAGCATTAGTATGTTTCAATTTTTATGCATATTATGAATTGTAATGACATACATTTATTGAAACGATGCATGTTTCAGAGCAGCTTAGAATACAATTTAAAGCAAAATAAGAAACAAATACAAAAATAATCATGATAAATACAATTTGCTTTTTATTTTGCAATTTTTAAATAAGTAAACCCAGACAGAGTTACATAAAAATGTATTATAATTGATACAAAAGTGTTATGTATAATGTAGAAAAGTTTACATGTTGGATAAAATCGAATGCGAAGCACGAGATACGTGATGAGAATGTGTTCGTTAAAGCCAAAAGAGCTTTAACAAAAGAGACTTCAAAATTACAAAATTACAGTTGTCGGTCCGTTCACCTTTGATTTTAAAAGGTCTCTGCCCGAATGTGAAAGAAATTGAAAGACCAAGAGCGGAGTGCGATTGCCATCAGTCGCATGCCGTAGATGCGCTCAAACTCCCTTTTAACGAAAGAGAATTCACAATTACAAAATTACAGTGACGGATGTTTTGAGTCTTAATTTAAAAATGTTTGCGCAAAAATGTGTGAAAATATAAAGACCTTTAATACAAATGGTAAATTGTGCTAATTGCTCAAATCTGATTTTCCCCGTGTAATAATTTGGGACACAAAATAAATAAAAAAACATCAATTCCACGTTTTATTACGTCAATCAAAAAAATGAATGTTATTCAGAAGACGCTGCCCTGGTTTACTCTACTGCTCGATTTGTTGCGTACTCATGGTTACGCTAGGAAGAATCGAAAGGAATAGATTTGTTAGACCTTGTACATAAAACTAAAAGCGACGTGGAATGCAATGTGGACGTAAACTACTGATCGCTTTTGCATAAAGTCCTAAAAGCAGAATGCAGAGGATGGTCAGAAGATGGAATCTTGTATCTTGCATCTAGGTCCGTGCATTCAGCGCCGCCACCAAGGTAAATTATAAAATGGAATACGCCATATTTTTTTTGCTAATTTTATGCTAAAAAAAATTTTTTTTTGCTCTTTACACTTCGGAGAAAAGGGTGGCGGCGCTAGCAGGACGTCCACTCAGCGCCGCCACCTACGAAAACTCACTAAAAATGATTATAATGCGATAAACAATGAGTGGAGATTTTTTTTTTTTTTTTGCTCTATGATGACATATATTGCGTTTCCCAAAAAACTACCCCTAAGTCTTACACAACTACCCCCGGGATCAAAAAAGTTTTCAAAATGGGAAAACTACCTTCAACAATGTAAACATGATTTAGGGCTTCAAATTAATTACATGACACTTCAAAATTTCGCCCCCTTTCTAATTTCCCCAAAACGACCCTTCCACGTGAACGTATGCAGCAGAACATTTATATGTATGAAAAAAAGCATACAAATAATAAAACTTAGAAAACACTGTTAGTTGATATTTTTTTCTCTTTTTTCGCTCTCTGATAATATAAAACACGCTCCGGAAAAACTACCCCTAAGTCATACATACTCACCCCTCGTATTCTAAAACGTTTTAAAAGTTAAAAAACCACCTTGAACAATATAAAAATTGTTTAAAACTCAAAATTAATAACATGAATATTAAAAATTACTCTCTCATTATAATTTCCCCCGAAACTACCCTTTCACGTAAACCTATGCAGCGGAACATATATATATATATATATAAGAAAAAAGCATTGAAAATAATCAAACTTAGAAAACACTGTACGTCGATATTTTTTTGCTCTTTTTTGCTCTCTGATAATATATAACACGCTTATTTTTAATGCTTTTTTCATATATATATAAATGTTCTGTTGCATACGTTCACGTGGAAGGGTAGTTTTGGGGAAATTATAATGGAAGGGAAATTTCTAAGTACCATGTAATTAATTTGAAGTTCTAAATCATTTTTACATTATTGAAGGCGGTTTTACAACATGCAAAACGTTTTTGATGGCGCGGGGAGGATATGTATGACTTAGAGGTAGTTTTTGGGTAACATATTATATATTATCAAAGAGCAAAAAAGGAGCAAAAAAATATCAACTAACAGTTTCTTCTAAGTTTGATTGTTTTCAATGCTTT